>NC_136903.1:77811300-77858800 GCF_949606895.1 Notothenia rossii | reverse complement strand
AGACACCCACCAAGTAAACACTATTAGAAAAACTGACAACAAATATCTTAAGCAAAGCATGTATCTTTTAGAGTCTAAATTACAAATGAATAATGCTAGATGATTTGAGCTAAATATCTAACACCAGCCTGCTTCTGTTTAAAGTGCATGGAAAATTAGTTATTATGCAATTTTAAGTCAAAATCATGATGTCCAAATCTTCATACTTTACAATTCTGAATATCAATCAATCAATCAAATTTATTCAGCCCAATATCACAAGTGTTACATTTGTCGCAGTGGGCTTTACAGTTTGTACAGATTATGAATGATTTCAATGGGTATTTCAATCAAGTTTGATCAATACATATATACATATGTACATATACATGTGTCAGACTCATCCTTAATGTTTTTTTGTGTAACAAAGAGCTCTCTACTGCACATCAAAGAGTTATTAGGCTTATATGAAAAGGAAAACAGCAACAAAGTTATGAGAGGAAAGATAGGAAGGATAAAGAGACACTGGGGATCCCCTTGTGTTTGTACCTATACAGTCTATGGTTTGTACCCCTGAAAATTATTTATTAATTAACACACACACACACACACACACACACACACACACACACACACACACACACACACACACACAGGCTGTCATATATGTGTGCACAGGGTGACATCATGTGGTCAGTTGAGGGCTCTCACCGGTAGTTCCATAAACCATCTGCAGGCGGCGCTGATCTCATAATCTTCTTCTTCTTCTGCGGGGTCAAGTTTTCTTTCTCTTCCGGTTGTCGTCTGTTCGTGTGGCAGGTACAGAGTTTTCCCATCTATGTGCACTTTTAAAATCTTCATCAATCTTCGTGTATTTTACACTCAAATACACAAACAGCTACCAAGTGTGATACATCACCTTATTGTTCATATGTATACGGCAATATGTATAAGATTTGATCATCATTAATGGTTACATTTTACATTTGAAAAGTGCTAACGCCGCCGAAAGCCAAGCAGCTAGCGTTCAGTTCAAAGCAGGGCACCAAAATGCTCACTTGTAGTATAATAGCATATTTTGGTCTTGTATATACATTTATAATTAAACTTCCCTGCTATAATTTTTGCTAGTTTGTCTTTGAACCAACGCATCTGTTTACATTCTGCAAAGCTTCCTGCGCTACCGGCTAGCGATTCAAACGTTAGCAAACATGCACAAAACATGCTGAATAAAGACTAACGTCTACTTTTTCCTTTCTTCAGATAAACACGTGTCGAAATGGCCAAGTCAAAGAATCACACAACCCACAACCAGTGTAAGTATTATTGCAGTGTGAAGGTTACTCTTTGAGGAGCTTACTTTTGAAAGCTGTTACACAAATGTCTGACTGACTTTACATGCACCACCACTATCCATCTTGTCAAGTGGTCTTTGCAGAAGTGGATGTTGCAAGGTTTGTTATAAACTGTTAATGTAATTGTGTCTCTCCTTTTCTTAACAGCTCGTAAGGCCCATAGGAATGGCATCAAGAAGCCCACATCTCAGCGATATGAGTCTCTGAAGGGGGTACGTACTGTTTCTGTTGTATGTCTGCATTCATCCCAGAAATCAGGTTTTGGTGAGAACCTGGACATCTGAAGTGTTATTATGCAAGGTGGTTACCTGCAAGTGGAATGTTTCTGTGAACATGAAGCTGGTCAGTATTTAGACGTAACACTCTTGTCATTTGATTTAGGTGTTTTTAGTGGTTCATTTGCTTTTGTGTATTTGGACTAACTAATCTGCGAAGCACAGACTCGTTGAGCAATCACCCCCGCCCTAGAGCTTATTTTCAGTCCATATGTGGATTCCAGATTTATTGAGACTATTCTGTTGAAGTGGCTGTCTTGGGTTGTCTTTTTATTCAGTTATTTTTAAGTTGATGAGGCCTCCCAACTAGTTATAGGCTCATATATCCATCTATCTGGTTGTTTTTTTAAAAAACAACAAATCACAAATCTCCTCACGATGCAATAGTCTTTGAAAGGGTTGATCTTTACACCTCTATAGAATGGCAAACTTAGCCAGCAAAGGAACTTTATTTGAAAGAAATAATGTTGGCAAAATACATTTAATTGAAATTCTTAAATTAAAGAACGTGGGTTTTCACATAGATGATATTGAGTGTAAGGAAGATCCTTTGTTCTACGTGTTGTTTAGTCACTATGATAATGTCAAGCCTTGTCTGGAGAATTGTGAAAGTTATGTTTTCCTCTTTCTCTTCCACTAAGCACATCCCCCGGAAGATTATTCGAAAATATATATTGATCTTAGTGGGAAGCTGATCTGATTGTGTGCTCATTTCTAAGAAACTATGCTACTTTATCCATCTTCCATGTGGATAACATATTGCACACAAGTGTCTGGAAAATTCTGCTACTATTATTATCAAGGTTGTTGTCATTTATAAAGGGTTTAGAATGATTTGGCTGAAGACGGACTGCTGTGGATGAGTACGTCTGATCTTTGCCACTGGTCAGTCAGTGTTCAACAGTGGCAGCAACTGCAAATGATGTGTTAGGCCTGTAAGTTAAAAAGGCCTGTAAGTTAAAAAGATCTGCTATCATGCCTTTTTTCTTTTTACCCTGATATGAACATATGACGAAGACTAAAGTGCAAACTCTAACAAGTGTTTTGTTTGTTTTTTGCCAGCTTGAGCCTTTCTGTCTTTCGCTCTGTTTAATTATTATTTTGCTTTCAAATGCATCTTGGAATTGTTCATTACTTCAACACTATAATTCAACACTCACTTTAATTTTCTTTCTTTGCTCCAGGTGGACCCTAAGTTCCTGAAGAACATGCGCTTTGCTAAGAAGCACAACAAGAAGGGCGCGAAGCAGGGACAGAAGACAGAGAAGGCAGTGCAGTCTAAATAGTCATCCGGTCCCCGCCACGTTGTCAATGTTCCATAGACTGTTTCCACCATCACAATAAAGCTATGCTTTGTTAACAAACCAACATCACTTGTTTTCCTTTTGTATTGAATGTGCCTCACTGATTGTATGTAACAAGTCACTTGATTGGGTGCCTGGGATTTGTCTTAATTCATCAAAATCAAAAAATTGGGAATGAAGATTTTAATAAAAAAAATAATAAATATCGTCATGTAGCTAATTCATTATACAAATGTAAAAAGCTAAACAATATAACTGCTGCATCTCAAGTTGGATTCTGGTTAGGATCCTTCTCAGAGGGAAAAATTGATTGTTGAAAATAAACCATATATTTAAGTTTGACATCTCTTAGAAATGTGGTTCTCTAGTGCCCAACAAGCTCTTAAGATAAAGCCAGATACAATCTTAAATTAGCACAAGAGGCCTGCTATCCTCTACTTACTATTACTGGTTTAGAAATCCCAATCTATCTTGGTTTGTACCTTCCTGTAGGAAAGGCTGCTGCTGTGCATGGAGTGAACATTATTTCTTTAAGATCAGATTCTGTTGGTTTTCCAACTCGGCTGTGATCTTTAAGTCTGCATTACCACTTAGTTAAGCACAATTTTACATTCAAATAATAGAAAATGACAAGGTCATTGTTTTGTCCACTTTAATTTAAATTCCTTGCGTAGTTTAGTTGCATACTCATGGCTACAGATCTCTTGGTAAAATAAACACTCATCACTGTCAAGGTATAAATAAATTGGGGTTTCTGTCCCTGCAATCCTGCACAAGAAAATAAAAAATGGTCTATCTTTTTTATCTAATGTTCCTCTAACAGCCAGTCTCACAATGCAAGTGAGTCTAGGACAAAAAAGGAGACACAACCATTAAAAAGAAAAATGGATTAAAAAGGTACAACATTTCATTCAAAAAACAGTAATGACTTGGGTTTTAGATTGCCCAATATTATCAATAAATAGCCATTAAAAAATGAGCTCAGTTATCAGATATGAATAAATACAGCAGAAGTACACCTGTGCATGAAGGTTGCATTAAGCCCCCCCTTTTTACATGTACTGTAAACGTAGTGTGTGCATTATGGACTCACTTAGGTATAACTGTTAGTATTGGTCATCTGTTTGCTTTGGTTTAATTGCGTCTATACAATACACAACACAGAGGATATTAAGCAAGACAATAAAAAAGAAAATTTTAATAAAAATATTTTAAATAAAACGTTTTGGATATAATTTTAAATGACCATATGTACACCTGTTGAGACAGGGGAAGAGCTGGAAGTGATGTACACAATATTGTCTTTTAAATCTTAAAAGTATTCTACTACTTGTAGACCTAGAGAACCTCTCCCACTCCTCCATGCAGAGCTAATGAAGATGAGGAGCACGTTCAGCCACAGACTCACCCCTCCATGCAGAGCTAGTGAAGATGAGGAGCACGTTCAGCCACAGACTCATCCCTCCATGCAGAGCTAATGAAGATGAGGAGCACGTTCAGCCACAGACTCATCCCTCCATGCAGAGCTAGTGAAGATGAGGAGCACGTTCAGCCACAGACTCATCCCTCCATGCAGAGCTAATGAAGATGAGGAGCACGTTCAGCCACAGACTCACCCCTCCATGCAGAGCTAGTGAAGATGAGGAGCACGTTCAGCCACAGACTCACCCCTCCATGCAGAGCTAGTGAAGATGAGGAGCACGTTCAGCCACAGACTCATCCCTCCATGCAGAGCTAGTGAAGATGAGGAGCACGTTCAGCCACAGACTCATCCCTCCATGCAGAGCTAGTGAAGATGAGGAGCACGTTCAGCCACAGACTCATCCCTCCTCGGCACAGTACCAAGCGCCTGGGACACTCCTTTGTGCCTGTAGCCATCAGGCTGCACAACAAGGGGTCAACAATGTAACACAAAGTACTGTTCATCAAATCTGCACTGTAACTGTTACAACTTTGACCTGCACACATACATGTAAATATATTTAACAACCCGGACGCAGATATGTATGTTCATTTAACTAAATACTTGTTTTAACAGCTACTTACTTGTATATGATTTCTAATTTTTAATTGTAATTGTATTAATCTTATGTGTATATATACTTTACTGTACTTCCGCTTGCTCTCTGTTGCTGCTAAAACTCGAGAATTTGCCCACCGGGATTAATAAAGGTCAATTTTATCTTACCTTATCTTATCTTTGAGTATAAGTATGAAGTACGATACATGTTGTTTTTTTCAATGTTGTTTGAACATTCGAGCGATAGAATTACTAACAAAGAATTGCTAACAAAGCACTTATATACTAATAAAGGACTGGCTCATCTAAAGCCAGTTGAGTAGCACTTGAAATGTTTGGCTCTATGAAGCCTGATGTACTTATATGATTCTGTTTTCTTCAAGTTTGCATCTTCCTGGTCGAATGCACTTATTGTAAGTCGCTTTGGACAAAAGCGTCAGCTAAATGCAATGTAATGTAATGTTTGTCTCGCACAATTAAATTTGTAATTTATTTTTCTATTATTTTATTGTTTTGTATTTTATTCTCATTCCTTTTTTCCATTTATTCAGGAACATTTGTACTGTACATCAAACATTACTGTACACACACACACACACACACACACACACACACACACACACACACACACACACACACACACACACACACACACACACACACACACACACACACACACACATTGTGAGCAACATTGACATCAGGGGTACATAGGTACATATAGAGTACATTTATTTAAATAATAATTTAAAGAAATATAAAGGAAACAGTGATAGAAACAAAAGGTAATATTTCAAGTACAATATTGATCAAATACACATTTTGATTTGATGTTGCCTTCTTATTTTTATTTTTAATAGTTTGAATAGTGGTGCCATATTGGAATATTAGGTACACATGTGAAAGATGTGGTCAATCAATATCTTCCTGTGAATGTGACATTTTCCCAAATAGTAAATGAGTTTGTATTTTATTCTGTTGCAACAAATCAACTTGCGTCGCATCGTCACTTCCGCTCACGCTGTCTCCAGCTTGCATCATTTTTTTGTCTCTCTTGCACCCGGTGTCGTACAACATGTGAGTAAATCCATTCAAACTAAAAATGAACAGCACCAAAGTTTGATTACAGGCTCACTTCAATGAACACCTGATAGAGGGTGTGAGCAAACACATGTTGCCTATAACAAACTTTACTGTCCGATTAGCTACAAGCTAACTACCTGAAGCATTGACCGGCTAACTTAGCCTGCTAGCTAACAACAAGGAGGCGTCATTCTTGGGAACTCACTGCTGTGAAAAAGTGACTTATTGGACGTTTTGTGTTAGTTTGGGCATACTTTCTGGCGTTGTATGTTTGGCATGGAAAATCTCTTTTAAATAGCCGGATTGTAGCACAGTAAAATGTAAGAAAGACTGCGTGTTCTGTTGCCAAAGTGTCGAGCACTGACTGTTTTGACAGCTATTAATAACATCTGAAAGGATCCGAGGAGGTTGTGAGACATTTACTGAGACACATTTTGCATATAATGTAGGTTAAACTTGTCCCTAACAATACTTAGCATTGTTGTTCAACCTGCCAAAATTAGATATACTCATGCAGTCTTGGTTCAGTTGTTTGTATTAGCGCCAGTGGTGCAAAAAGTATTCAGATGCTTAACTTGAGGAAAAGATACCAATACATTATTGTCAAAATACTTTTGTGACTTAAGAGTGAGTCCTCTAGTTTAATTTTGGAAATGCATTTTGTTAAAAGTAGCTGTTTAATAAATCTATTGGAGTAAAATAACATGATATCTATACAGTAGCATTACATGGAAATACTCAAGTAAATTACAAGTACCTCAGAATTATACTTTAGTACAGTTCTTGAGTAAATGCTAGTCACATCCCACCTCTGATTAGGGCCCATTTTTAAATACAGTATATAAGTAAGCTTCCTTTATTCTAGTTGGGGCTTCAAAATATGAAACTGTGTGTTAGACCTCTCTGGGATAATGTAGTTCAGAAAAACTGAGACTGTGTTTTAGAGATGATCTGGCTTCTCTGTCACTATCTTGACCAAGTTGGGTCTTGGTATGGAGGTTTAAAAAAAAAAAACCTAAATCCATTGAAAACTTTTTTATATTAAAAGTTTCAAAAATGGGTTGGTTCCAGACAGCATTACGACTTTACCTAACATGTCTAACGCTCTTTCACAACAATAAGATGTGCTAAAAATGGAGGATTGGTTAATAAGCAATGTAGTTAAGATATCCATTATTTACCCCTTAACTGAGCAACCAGAAGCTAACTTAAGGGTTGTATAGTTGAATGGGTAAAAGTCCTACTTTATTTAAATATCAAAGCCCTTAACTAAGGAAAAATAAAAGATTCATCACATGATCTTTGATGCAGACACACTGCTATTTATGACATTGTCTTCCAGGGGGGTATACTACGAAGCTGGATTTTCGCTTAGCCGGCTAACTTCAGGGAAAACTCGGGGTTTCCGGCCCTACGAAGCTGGTTCTCTTTTTAGCAGGCTAGATCTCCATGGTAACTTATGCTGTGTGGCTCACCTGCCCCGGAGCAGGTTAGGTTGCAGGCTAAGAGCTCAACTCAGTGAAAGCACTGCCTGCTGACCAATCAGAGCTCAGTGTGCAGAGTTTAAAGCGATCAAGTCATATTACAGGAGAAAGGAAATACAGAAAAGCTGCCGTTGCAGGAAAGACGGCCGGCAAAAATCACCGACTGTGTGAACGTGAACATTAATAGAATACCACCTCCCATCTTCAGAGCAATCTGACTATTAAAACATTAGCGTTAAGAAAGCTTACTTAAATATCTGCCACGACATAAGTAACCGGATCAGAGTAACATTAAGTACAGTCCGCGGCATATCACATCATAATGTATCATATATTTCCTTATCTGAGTCAGCTGAGCCGTATCTGGCCGTGCAACACTCACAGTGTCACATACTGTATGCAGAAGTATTATTTTAAGCAACACATTAAGTTAACGAAACACTCGAGACAAATGTAATTAAAGTCAGATCCACTCGTTTCTTAGACGGGGCAGTGATATCATAAACCTGTTAATGTACGCATTCAAACACTTTTTCTTTTACCAGCTGTATTCACCTTGCAGGTGCAACTAAGTGGCTATTTATCCTGGATAAAGTGTTTAAGTCATGGATGTTTAAAGTTGAACTTCTTCATATGTCTAATATTATAGTTGACTTTTCATTCAGGAAGTATGACGCTGCGCTGTCAGTACGCTTCTCCATGTTTGTGATTGGTCGAATGCTCCAAATACCACCCCTTTCATGTGAACGCGCACCTAACTAGATAGGGCACGGCTGGCTTGAGCGATCCACTTGATAAACCGCTTCGTAGTACCGTTTAGCGAGAGCGCGTATGTTTCTGATTAGGCCAACCGGCTAACTCAAACATATCCAGGTTAGGTTGAACCAGCCTCGTAGTATACCCTCCTGGTCCACAAGTCTAACAACAACAAAATGTTCCTGTTGTTTCGCAGACACCATGGTGGAGCGAGTCCCCGAGTCCATCAACTTTCCCTCTGAGGAGGAGAAGATCATGACGTTCTGGAAAGATAAGGACTGCTTCCAGGAATGCCTCAAACAGTCCAAGAACCGGCCAAAGTAAATACAACTTCTTTATATTTGTTTTTTATACGAAAAATGTATTTCTACAACTTTTTGTTTAAGTGTGAGATGAGTTGATCATATTTGTTAAAAATGTATTATAATGTATTTGAATGAGAAATGATTACGAACATGTATTCAGTGTTTCAGAACAGTCACACCTTTCTACATCTTTCAATTCTGGCAGTGGTTACGAATCTTACAAGGAATTATTAGTCAAGCTATTCTGCTGCCGAGTAAAGAAGTGGCTTCTCCTGACCAACCGTTTACCATTTAATACGTTCAGAATTTGATCATCATGACTATCAGTACTTGTTAGTAATATACTACATGTACTTAGAAACAATGGCCCATTGCATTTAGTTTTATTAGTGAAAATGTTATGAAAATTGTATTTATTTTCACAAGTTTAATTCACCACAACACAGTTTTTATTATTTATTATGTTTCCTTTCAAGCCATCAAAATATTTAAATGTGTTGATGACTTTTGATCATTTTCAAAATTGCAGTGAATAAGCCAACCCTCCCCAACACTACAACGATTTAACACGGTATTTGCTTAATAACACTTCCAAATCACCTGCTCTGAAATGAACACAGAATCAAACCACTGATGTGACAGTGTCAATAAAAAGGGAACAGCATCACCTTTTTAAACATGGCAAACACAAACGGCTCTTCTTCATTTTTCTTGCTGCAAGCTAAAAACAGAGATGGCAGTGAATGTGATTTTCTATACAAAGAAACCATGAATAGACTTCATAACTTGACTGAAAAGGTTTACAGTCATCATCGTCATATTGCCTTAACCTCTCACATTCACTTTCAAGCTTTTTATCCAAATAAGTCTACATCCCGTTTCCCAACCAGGTACACCTTCTACGATGGCCCTCCCTTTGCCACGGGTCTCCCTCACTACGGGCACATCCTGGCCGGCACCATCAAGGACGTCGTTACTCGCTTCGCCCACCAGAGCGGCTTCCATGTGGACCGGCGCTTCGGCTGGGACTGTCACGGCCTGCCTGTGGTAAGAATCTGTCTCTCTGAATACTGTTCAAATCACTTTTTACTGAAAGTTTGGCGTGGATTATCAGATGTGTTTTTGTGTTTCTGTTTTTCTCATTCTTCTCTCTTTCTTTGTAGGAGTATGAGATTGACAAGACTTTGGGCATCAAGGGGCCTGACGATGTGGCCAAGATGGGCATCGCTGAGTACAACAAGCAGTGCAGAGGCATTGTCATGAGATACTCCAACGAGTGGGAGGTGAGCATTCAGGAAGGAACAATGTGTGAACATGTTTCTTTATTTGAATGTGTCAATCAAATAGCTTACTAGAAGTGTGAAACTTTTAGAGTCTCACAATTGTAAATCAATTTAGATTCAAAACTGATTCTTGGATTCAGTTAAAAGATGTGATTATTTAAGGAAACTGCTCAAGACAGCTGCGTTCCAATGAAGGCGGTGTGGGAAATGATGGCTTTGAAGCAGCTTCGATGAGCATTAAGAAGATAATAAAGTTATAATATTTGAAAAAGTTATATCAACAATATCAAGTTGTATTAATCAAGAAAAACCTAAGAAAAGGGTATCATTTATTCATGCTAAACTTGCAAAAACCTTTCAATTCTCAGTGACTTTTTATATATTTTTAAGAAACTTTCCAATTTTAAAGATAAATTGTAAACAAATAAAACGGTAAAACTGTTTGTTTTTTGTGATTTTTCAACAAATCATACAATAATGCTCAACATTCCTTTGAAATGGATTTTGGGGATTTAAGTCCATCAGTAGCAATATCAATTGAAGAAAGAAAAAATGATACAAAAATAAAGATAGTCTTGGATGTTGTGAGTGAAACCAAAAAAATAGCAATTTTTTTTGTTTTTAATTGCTTTTCATATCCCTTTTCCATTCAACCAATGCTTATTATTTTCCTTTCCAGACTGCAGTGAAGCGAATGGGAAGGTGGATTGACTTTGACAAGGACTACAAGACTCTCTACCCATGGTTCATGGAGACTGTCTGGTAAGGATTTAGCATTTTACATGTACAAGTGTGCGCCTGAAGACACATCATTTATATTGTATTTTAATCATTGAACAGGTGGGTGTTCAAACAGCTGTACGACAAGGGTATGGTTTACCGAGGAGTCAAAGTCATGCCTTTCTCCACTGCCTGCAACACCCCCCTGTCCAACTTCGAGTCCCACCAGAACTACAAGGTTTGCACAAATCCCACTCAGAGTAACTGATACTCAAGTTAACCCAAGTTACACAGAGTGACAAAGTGCAGCACCACTAACACAATTTACTGTCTGGATGTAAATGCTGAATTGACTTCATCTCTGTTTTTATTTTTGTCTCCAGGACGTTCAGGACCCGTCGGTGATCGTCAACTTCCCATTGGTGGGGGATGAGGATGTGTCTTTGATCGCCTGGACGACCACACCCTGGACCCTGCCCAGCAACCTGGCCCTCTGTGTCAACCCGGAGTTCTTCTACGTCAAGGTCAAAGGTGAGAGACCAAGCCTGACGAGTGCTGTGTCAGTGTATGCTGCTGCTGAGCTTTACACTGTGCTGGTTATGGAGGACATTTGCATCATTAGACCTCAATCAAACTCGGACTTCACAATGCTTATCCCAATTAACTTAAGCTTAGGGACAGAATAAAGTTTTACCAACAGTTACTTGTAACTTTTTTTTTTATCTTGCATGGTCCTGTAGCTGTTTCCCCACAATCCACTATAAGTATACATTTTTGTAAGACTTTATGATTTTGTACATTTGTCCGTCTCTACGTCCTTATACCCTTTTGGGAAAGCATTGAGGGTAATATTCTTCAAACTTGGCACAATCATCCACTACAAATCAAGGATGAACCGATTTGATTTTGGCATGGTCAAAGTTTCCTTACAAAACATATTTTTGACCATTACTCAATAATTAATATGCTAATTAAGATCAGGGTGTCCACGGAGTCTTACAAAGTATTAAAAGTCGATGAATCAATTTAGCGAAAATGAAGGCTATTAAAAAGTATTAAACGGCATTTTACAAGGTATTAAAAAGGTCCACAGCAACGACAACATGAAACGCCCTTTAATCGACTGCAACGACATGTCGGGAAACCCCCTCAAGGCGGCCCCATGCATAGCGCGCCGTAAAATGCTGATTCTAATTTTAAGTTTCGTTGCCTTCCTTGGATCGAGAGGCCCCCACAGACTCTATAATCGCCATTGTCGATGGGGATCAAAGCTGTCCGGTCCCACATGCTAAGTGCTAGCCAGAAAGCCGCGGCGTTTAAGTCCCGACTCTCCGGATAGCCAATCCGTGCCTCCCCTGACTGCACGTCGCTGACACGCACCGCTGCAGACTCTGCACGGAGGAGCCGCGAAGGAGCAGCGGAGTCCGGCCGAAGCTGCTCCTCCAAGGAAGAGACACACGTTCACTAAGTCAAACTATATCCTGTCACAGTGATCTGCTATTTTAAAGTAAACTCAACACATATCAACCCTAAATATAGTCTATATTAAGAACGATAAAAGTGTTAACATAGGCTATATATCGTTTTTTGTTTTATCTCTTGGGAACAATGCCTAAATCAAACTTTCTAATGGTTTATTTTTCTAATAAACTTTGCATTGGGTTAGTCACACAATTCATTATCTTGTGCTTTGTTCTATCTGAATTATGATAAGGAGTTATCACAAGCTGTTTAGTTGTGCGATCTTACAATCAATACTGTATATAGTAAATGTGAGGTAAAGTGTGTCGCCAATGTAACCGGTTAGAACTCGAAGTGGCGATGAGGTCTTAAAATGTATGGAAAGGGTCTTAAAAAAGGATTCCTGCATATACCCTGAAGATACATATTTAAGACAAAATTCAATTTCAATTCAAGTTTATTTATATAGCCCAAAATCACAAATGAAGTGAAGACATTTGCAAACTGCAAATGTAGCGGTTGTCCGAGGCATACAACCGTTTTTCTGTTTTAAGTTTGCATATTGAATTTTTTAAGTATATATTTATTGTGTCACTTAACTACTGTGAACACGCTTTATACCTACAATTGCTTATCCTAGGATCAAATTAGGCCACAGGTTAGGTTCTTGAAAATCAGTGATTGTTCCCCTGAGCAAACACAAAGGTCCCCTGATGTGCTGATTGGGACTGATTGCTGCTCTGTGGAGCTTGTGTGTTTGTGTTTGAGAACACGTTTTTGTACAAATCTGTTCCCAGTGTTATCCTGTAGTCAGGATACTTTCAGATTATTGCAATAATTGGTTGCTGTTGTCTGTACTTTCATGCCATTATAGGGAAACAGCATAACTATTACACATGCTCACACATCCTGCCACAAACATGTTTGTGCTGTGGATTACTAGAGTTACCAGGATGAATTGTTTTGTTTAATGATGCTGCTTGAATGCTGTAGCCTAGGGCAAACGTTTTATTACTGAAACCCTCGTGAGTTGAGTGTTCTGGACTAAAGTATTGGCTGAAGGGCGATTTTAATCAGAAAGAACAAACAAAAACAAATTAACTGCACATTTGCACCATGAGGAAAGGATTTTTAACACAATGTGTTGGCAGAGCTTCCAGCCTTTGGTTTAGTGTTAGCTGATGAAATAAAAGGCTTTTGTTGTTGTATGATGAGGGACTCTTTCACTGGTTCTTTGTGTTATTGTTAAACTAAGAAGCACTTCACATTCAGCATCATGCTGAAGCACAACAGGTCCGTGGTTAAATCACCCTGTCGGATTCAAACAAGACAATTACATATACAGTGGGGCAAAAAAATATTTAGTCAGCCACCAATTGTGCAAGTTCTCCCACTTAAAAAGATGAGAGGCCTGTAATTTTCATCCTAGGTACACTTCAGCTATGAGAGACAAAATGGGGAGAAAGAATCCAGGAAATCACATTGTAGGATTTTTAATGAATTCATTGTTAAATTCCTCGGTAAAATAAGTATTTGGTCACCTACAAACAAACAAGATTTCTGGCTCTCACAGACCTTTAACTTCTTCTTTAAGAGCCTCCTCTGTCCTCCACTTGTTAACTGTATTAATGGCACCTGTTTGAACTCGTTATCAGTATAAAAGACACCTGTCCACAACCTCAAAAAGTCACACTCCAAACTCCACTATGGCCAAGACCAAAGAGCTGTCAAAGGACACCAGGAACAAAATTGTAGACCTGCACCAGGCTGGGAAGACTGAATCTGCAATAGGTAAGCAGCTTGGTGTGAAGAAATCAACTGTGGGAGCAATTATTAGAAAATGGAAGACATACAAGACCACTTATAATCTCCCTCGATCTGGGGCTCCACGCAAGATCTCACCCCGTGGGGTCAAAAGGATCACAAGAACGGTGAGCAAAAATCCCAGAACCACACGGGGGGACCTAGTCAATGACCTGCAGAGAGCTGGGACCAGAGTAACAAAGGCTACTATCAGTAACACACTACGCCGCCAGAAACTCAAATCCTGCAGTGCCAGACGTGTCCCCCTGTTTAAGCCAGTACATGTCCAGGCACGTCTGAAGTTTGCTAGAGAACATTTAGATGATCCAGAAGAGGATTGGGAGAATGTCATATGGTCAGATGAAACCAAAATATAACTTTTTGGTAAAAACTCAACTAGACGTGTTTGGAGGAGAAAGAATGCTGAGTTGCATCCAAAGAACACCATACCTACTGTGAAACATGGGGGTGGAAGCATCATGCTTTGGGGCTGTTTTTCTGCAAAGGGACCAGGACGACTGATCCGTGTAAAGGAAAGAATGAATGGGGGCATGTATCGTGAGATTTTGAGTGACAACCTCCTTCCATCAGCAAGGGCATTGAAGATGAAACGTGGCTGGGTCTTTCAGCATGACAATGATCCCAAACACACCGCCCGGGCAACGAAGGAGTGGCTTCGTAAGAAGCATTTCAAGGGCCTGGAGTGGCCTAGCCAGTCTCCAGATCTCAACCCCATAGAAAATCTTTGGAGGGAGTTGAAAGTCTGTGTTGCCCAGCGACAGCCCCAAAACATCACTGCTCTAGAGGAGATCTGCATGGAGGAATGGGCCAAAATACCAGCAACAGTGTGTGAAAACCTTGTGAAGACTTACAGAAAACGTTTGACCTCTGTCATTGCCAACAAAGGGTGTATAACAAAGTATTGAGATGAACTTTTGTTATTGACCAAATTTTCCACCATAATTTGCAAATAAATTCTTTAAAAATCAGACAACGTAATTTCTGGATTTTTTTTCCTCATTTTGTCTCTCATAGTTGAGGTATACCTAGGATAAAAATGACAGGCCTCTCATCTTTTTAAGTGGGAGAACTTGCACAATTGGTGGCTGACTAAATACTTTTTTGCCCCACTGTAGCTACTTGCTTAAGGTTTCTACACGCATAAAGGATGCATCAGTGTTTTTGTAATTATAAGTAATGACTTCTTATAGAACTATCCTTATAGAATTTTCAAATCATAAATCTGTCGATTAGATTTATGATTAGAAAATTATAAAAGTAGGGTAGACATGTGGAGATTATCCGGCTGAACAAAACGTGATCCGTCTCTTAAATGTGTGTCAACCACAGACCTTATTTCGAGCTATTTTCCAAAATCCTATGGAGAGATTGCATTGCTTTTTTGTCAAAGGTACCCATGCGCAGCTTACTTCCGGGTTTTAAGACGCATCACTGTGGCACTCTATAGGCGCGATCCGAAATCAGTGTTTAATCTGTGATGGAAATCTTGCCTGAAACCTGCAAAATGTCTTAAAAACACACAAAATAAATTCAACTTCCTTTTAATACTAGAAGAAAATATAAGTATTCTATCATTGAAATCGACGGTTTTATTCATGTAAATGCACGTCCTCTACATTAGTGTGTGCTCCAGACCTGAGAAAATGGGGATGAACCACAAATCAGGTCACGTTAGAATCTGTTGTCCTTGTTCAAATATATAAATAAATGACTCCAGAGAGGTGGCTACTGTTTTTGTGTCGTGCTCCTGCTGTAGTCTTTGGTTCCCTGTGAGAGGAACTGGTGGGTTTTTAGAAAGGGTGACCTAGATTCATCCCAGCATGCAGCAGCCTCTGTGGGCCTGCAGGGGGCACTGTTGAAGCACACACTGTCGTCTCACTGCACCGCCTGTGCTGTGCTGCATGAGAGACCGCCTCGGAATACCAATGAAGGGTTTTTTCAGCTCAGCCTCTCTCTTGTTATCTCCCCTTCTCTCTCTCCCTCCATCTCCATCTAATTCTTTCCCTCTCATTTTCTTATCGCTCTCTTTGCATCCACATCCACCTGTTTTTCGTCCTTGGTTGTTCTTATTTTCGGTCCTTTTCTCCTGTCTATCTCTTCCCCTCACTGCCTTTGTCGCTGTTTGAGTTGAGGGCTGTCAGCAGCAGCAGGTCTGAGCTGTGCAGTCATTTGTCACACCACTGAGGGAAAGAAACATCCTTTATTGATGCTGCCCCCTCCTCTCTTGTAATGTGTCTCCCTGTCTCAGGCCCTTTGGTGTTCGCCCTCTTCACAACAGTTGTCCCTGTTCCCAACTTTTCCTCTCTTTTTTCTCCTAAAATCCCCATTTGGCCAGTTTTTTCCGTAGCGTTCAGTTTCCCAAAATGTCAGACCGTTATCCTACATGAGGTGGCAACTTTTCAATACGCCCACATGCTGGGTGACATGAGAGGGTCTTTACCTGACCTTGACTTTACGTCTCCCTGTATTATTATGAAGCAGGACTTGACCTTGAGCTTTAGCAGATGTGCATGTAGCGCGGCTATTAGATACCTGGATTTGAACCAGGTAGGATGAGCTGTTGTTTATCAAACATGAAATTCAGCTCAATAAACATAAATCATTCTGCAGGGGCTATTTAGGTGGCAGACTTTGAAGAATGGCCCGCACCCCCTGCACAAAACAAAATCGATCAATATTTCTTTTTCTCACCTCATTACACATCTGTGAGGTTCGAAAAAAAAGAAAAGAAAAAACACAGACACAGTTTCTGCTCCATGAAACACTAAATATACAAAGGCCAATGCAGCAAAAATAAATAAAACACAGTTTGCATTAAAAAAGACAATGAATATGCACAAAATAATGTAAACATAAGTTGATACCAAGAATACTTCAGTAATGCTCTATTTTTGCAGATTTTCATTTGACGAATGGGCAGTACACCTTTTTAATGTATTTTTTAAAAGCAGTGAAACTAAAGATTTTCATTCTCGTCGCGTCAGCGCATTTGAATTTGTCTTCATGTCATTGTTCAGTGTGCCTCCATGTTACAGACGCTAGGGTTTCTATTAGGAAGCCGTGGGATAATTCTGTCCCCTTAACGCAGGCAGGCAGCAAAGTGTGAAAACTCAGTTCTTTTTCTCCTCAGATAACGCCACAGAGAAGACCTACATTTTGATGGAAGCCAGGCTGGGAGCTCTGTTTAAGTCGGAGAGCGAGTACACTATCCTGGACAAGTAAGCACACAAAAACCTATATCAAAAAAACCCCGTAAAGAATGAAAACCTTAAATACTTTTAATTTTAGGACTGTGTGAAATGTGACAAATCGTTTGATATTGCCATGACACATTTATGCTCCCCTACCTTTTTATCCAGTTCAATCAGGTTAAATTAAAATGTGGTTTATGAGCAAATACCTTCTTAACTGATGACACTACCATCACCCATTGGTTGTGCTTGTGGGGGTTACTTTGACAATGTTACCACATTAAAAGTTTAAACTAATACATGTTAAACAATATACCTGCTGACGTCGCTATGCTAGCATGATTTAGACATGAACCTTTAAGTTTGATGTTATTTCGGTTTATTACCCTCAAAACATGCAGATGAGTTGTCAGTACATTTCTTAATCTCAAGTAGTATCTGTAACAGCCTCCTCCAATCAGAGACATTTTGAACAGCTGAACAGTCAGAGGACACTGTTCACGAGGGATTGAATAGTGATTAGATCAAATAAAGTGTGAATGACAGATAATGATATGTTTTGTTGATGTGATCAGATTCCAAGGCAAGACGCTGAAAGGGAAAAAATACAAGCCTCTTTTCCAGTACTTTGCCAAGGTTAGTAGTTTGTGTTCTTGCTCCTGCTGCATGTGATAATATATTGTTTGCCACAATATGAAGACAGACCTATGTCTCACTTTAATTACCTGTCTGACCACAAATTGGCATCTCAGTTTACTCTCTCTTCAATTTTTCTTTCTCTCACTATCTGTGGCTCTATTTCTTCCCCACCACTCGCCGCGGTTCGTCTGATTCTCCTCTTCCTTGTTCCTCTTCAGTGTGGAGAGCAAGGAGCGTTTCAGGTGGTGTTGGATAACTACGTCAAGGAGGAAGAGGGCACAGGAGTGGTCCACCAGGCACCTTACTTTGGAGCTGTGAGTGTCCTCTTTTTTGTTCTCCCACACTGTGCTTGTATTTATTCATTCAGATCAAGAGATGGATCTGTTGGTTTATAGGATATCCCAAATAAACAAAATTAACCATAGACATTCTCTATGTGAACAAAAAGGCCCAAAGATATTGAAGTTATGATTTGAAACAGAAATAATATGTTTTAGAAGCACATACTAGGAAATACTTAAGATTTTGACTTGATACATGTCTCAATAGTAGTAGTAAGCAGTTTATTGGCTGATAGTTTCAGTACCACTACTGCAGTTTAACAAAATTAGCACCTACTAACAAGTGTTTTTGACAACAAGTTTTCCAGACCAGTCAAATAATAATATAAAATGGAGGTAATCTAACAGAATAGTTTTTAGTTTTTAGCTGCACTAGAATAATTGGTTAACAAGATGAGTGCTGTTTTTGAAGAAGGCAATAAGTGAAGGAACAGGAAAACCAGTGACACATTTTCCTTTCGTTCTGTCTTATTTATTACAATGTGAAGAGTGGTTCAAGTGGATTTAGAAATTGTCAGATGAATATTTGAGTGACAGTCAATGGTTAAAGCAGTCAACCCCGGGAAACTTGCTCCCCTCTGTCACTGTCATGAGATCCACCTGACTCTGGTGAGCCTCACCCACCTCCTTTTTAATTACTATGTACTTCACTTCGTTGAGTGATTTGGAATAACATTGAGAAACACTTCTGAAACGTTGCTACTAGAAGGCTTGTTAATCCAGTTTTGCAGATGCTTATATGGAGCACACTCTGGAGGAAAACAAGGCCATCTTCTGTCAAGTGTAACTCTGTGGGTGGCTTCCCCGGCATCTTATGCCCATAAAAACGCACCCAGTCCTGTTTTGTCTTTCATGTCCCTCTATGAGCACATGCAGTCATAGATATCTATCAGAGGACTAAACGTAACCAGAAACTACATTTGTTCTTGAAATGTATTTGAAACAATAGGATTTGTATTAATGATTGAAACAATTGGTTGTTCAAAGCTTAAGGGGTCTCCCTTGAAAAAGAGACCTATGATCTCAATTGGACCAATCTGGATAAATAAATGTTTGAAATGAAATGAAGCTCGAGGCAAACATATTTCATTAATTAGGATGATCAGGACCCACTGGTCTTGAATTCTATATCCGTGTTTTTTTTATTTAGAGTTTTGTCCTTCAATACCTTCCTTCTGGTTTACTTAACCTTTTGTTATGTTTATTTGTGAACTAACCCGGTTACATTTATGTGGATGCTTAAGATAGTTTTATGGGATATTTGTATTGAACCCTGCATCATGTATTTGTACAGTGTAGTCCGGTTTATGAGTCTTGGAATATTTCACATTTACCATACATTTGAAACATAAAGTGGTGTTTATTTATCATTTTTTTTAACTCAACTATCAAAATACGGTAAATAGCTGAATTGCTTTTGTATTTTAAGAGTTTCTATATGTTGCCATCACCAAGTGGCAGTTGCTCAGCTCGTACAGCCTGCCTCATATACTAATATTACACAAACTGTGAAAAGCTTCACAGCGCTGTGCTGAGTCCAAAAAGCGTCCCTCACAATCCCAAAACAAAAGCTCACGGTCTTGTTTTCCTACGACCCACACAACCCCTAGCCGTATGTGCACTACAGGTGCTCTGAGCAAAAATATATATTCTGCAGCACATGAAAAACCCATGTCTCTTACACCTTCAATGTAGCCGAAAGAGAAATGATGACCGGAGGGATATAAATAAGTCGGACTGTAACAGACTTTCCTTGCTTAAAGAAGGGGTAATAACCAGGTAATGGAAACCCCGGTTACAGTGCTATCAGAGGTATTGGGTTATTTCTAATAGATGAGATGCCCTTGCCAAAGGCAGATTGAGGCCCCTGCGGCTGTAACCAGCTGTGGATAAACGCTCAGTCTCTCTGTCTTAGCTTCCTCTTCTGCACTCTGCTTATTTAACTGCAGCTCAGTCCCTATGGGGATGTAAAGCAGCCCTTCACATCAACATCACACATACACATTAGCATTTCAATGTTAGAATTTGTTCTATTTGGTAACAGTTTTGTTATCCAGTGATCACATTCAAGTGGATTGGTTGTTGAACATTTGAAACATGCATACATTTGCTCTAAGATATACAGTGAGGAGAAATGTGCTGCCAAAACAAATTTTTCAAGTTTTATGTCGTTATGACTAGATGTGAAATGACCCTGTGGAGCATCCATCTTGGATCTTGACAGGGTGTTTGAATACAAAATACATTTACAGCTGGACAGGACTCCGACCTTTCATGCATAGCTGTCACATGCCAGTGGTGCTTCTTCCAACACGCAAAGTATGTAGCTCAACAAGGCGTATGAGATGAGGTCCTAACATATCTCTGAGCTGCTTAAGGGGATATGTAATTGGTTATTTTTATATACAGTTACACAGCATCTATTTGGACAATAGCAGTGAAACAAAACCTTACCTTGGAATACAGGGTCACTGTTTATAGATAATACAAGATGATGCAACTTAATGAGTCACAATTTCAAGATGTAGTAATAGGCTGCAGTCTATGCCTTTTTTAGTTTTTATAATAAGGGCCTCAACTTACACTTGTTTTCATAATTGCTGAAGCTGAATGATTTACTAATCCATGAAGTTTTTTTTATATAAAAAAAGAACACTTTGAGTGTAATTACATCAAACATACTTGGTTCATACCCTCATCTTACTGCTCCACGGTTTAAAGTGTGTTATTTAACAGCAACCTCACTTTGAACGGCCACATCAAATCATCAAATCGAGTGTTTGGCGATGTTTTTTTCAACCTTGGAAAATGTGTAAAAATGAAGTAGCTTCTGTCTTATAGAATTACTTAATTGAAACAAATATATTTATTATATATTAATTACGGATGCCAGAAACTGACCATGATCAAATTCGAAAATCGGACAGCCCTGGCGAATATTAATCGATTACAATCGGAACAATTTTTTTTAGCGACACAATTCTTTTTTGCAATCTGCGCAGCCTGTGCTGCTGGCTTCCTCCAAGTTTACAGTAAAACAAACTGGTGGTGTGAACAATGGCCATTTACAATTATTAATACTATTACTATTATTAGCATTAGTCTATATTTTTGGTTGAAACTAAGCCAGAAAAAAAATGAAAAACATAAATGATAATACAAATATATATAAATAAAATCAAATAAAAACATTTTTTTTTTTTTTTCGATTATGGAGACTGCAACGAATATTCGAAAAATCGAATAATCGCTGGCATCCCTAATATTAATGCATTTTTATATGCATTACTGATGAATGGGAAGTAGAAATGCTTTCAACCACTAAACCCTTTATCTGTGTATTTTTCTCTCTAGGATGATTTCAGGGTGTGCACTGAATACAAGATCATCGCGAGGGACCAGGCTCCGATCTGCCCTGTGGACGCCTCGGGCTGCTTCACTTCAGAGGTCACTGACTTCGTGGGACAGTATGTCAAAGTGAGTGACACATCAGACATTTACATGTAGATTAGGCAAGCAGAACTCTCCGCCTTCAACCACTGATAAAAGGGATAAAACCCGCAACAATATATAGCTGGTGTAATTCGGCATTTCATTTACCGCTTGCTGGGCATCCAATCTCCTATTTTACTCCATTTCCTCTGTGGATATCTGGAAAATACATCTTTCTATAATGATGTTTTCCTCTTACTAAAACATGCCCTTTCTTCATGGCTTTAGATTTAACGCTTTTTCTAAAATTGTTAGTTTGACATGATAAGACACTGAAATAATTATGTTTGTAATGTAATTGTAAATGATTCTTTATGAGCATGACTTGTTCATTGAGGCGGAGAGAGGTAAGGGAATTATCGTCATTGTCACACAGTTGTGTACAAAACCTGCTGCCAAAGCACATTCATTGTTTCCCAGAGCACTGGGTTCCCTCCCTGTCACACCCAACTTAATTACCATCCTAAGTGAATAGTAAATGAAAAATAGCAGTTATACATGATGTGATCACTATTTCACATCCTGGCGAAGAAGGCCAGGGAGTGGACTCCACCCGCCTGGACACTAACAGTACAGCGTTAGCTAATGAAGAGTAAGCAGCCACGGTCTTCTGAGAGTCTGTCATTATCCACTTTTGAAATATGTTAAAACAAAGCGTGAATTTCATCGCTGTCTGAGACATTCTTTATTGCCGCATAAAACCCGGAGGTGATCTGAGGGAGGCACAGTCGGGACTTGAGCCACGCAAAGAGAAGCCGAGAGAGCAGCTGTTCCTTTGTTATTACTGAAAAACAAACCCAGTATTTTGCACAACATGAGAGCTGCTTCTTACAGCCAGAAGAGCCTGCAGGTCAGAGGCTCCAGCAGCAAAGTCAGGGTCCAGAGCCCGTCACCTTCCCGGTGCCGTGGATCCTCCTTTGACAGCCGCGGACGCGCCGGTAATCAAGGCAGTGCTGCCGTTGAGTTGGGCACAGAGATACACGAGCAACATGCCAACGAGAAAGAGGAAATGCAGGAACTCAATGTCAAGTTTGCGGGATACATCGGGAAGGTCCAGGCGCTAGAGCAGAGAAATGCTGCTCTTCATGCCGAGTTAGCCGCACTGCAGAGCCGCTACAAGGGAGGCCACACAGGCCTCGGAGAGGAATACGAGCTCAAGTTTAAAGAGGTGCGTGAGCTGATCGAAGCCCTGACTAATGAGAAGGGAGTGGCTGATATTGAACGAGGCTACATTGAGGAAGAGGTTGAAGTATGGAGACTAAAGCTGGAGGAAGAGCTAGCACTCAAGGAAGAGGCAGAGATGATCCTGAGGGAGTTCCGCCAGGATGTCGACGGCGCCACACTACAGAAGGCTGAGCTGGAGAAGCGCATAGAGCAATTGGTGGCCGAGATAGAGTTCCTCAAGAAGCTGCACGATGAAGAGGTGGCTGACCTCATGAAGCAGATCGAGGACTCAAAGGTTACCGCAGAGCTGGATGGCGACCGGCCCGACCTGGCTGCTTATCTGCGCAGCATGCGTGCAGAGATAGAATCGGTCGCTGCCCGAAACGTCCAGGAAGCTGAGAAGTGGTACAAGGGCAAGTTTAACACCCTCAAGGAGCACGCTGGCAAACACGAGGAACACACGAAGACCATGAAAGAGGAGATAACGACCATCCACAACCAAGTGACGGAGCTGCAGAACCAGATTGATGGGCTGAAGGCTCGTAACTCTGCCATGGAGCAGCAGCTGGAGGATATGGAGATGTCCCACATGGATAAGGCGGAGACCCTCGACGGTGTCATTGCTCAGTTGGAGACCCAGCTCTGCGAAACCAAACTCGAGATGACCAAGTATCTCCATGACTACCAGGAACTGCTGCACATTAAGCTCAAGCTGGATGTGGAGATCGCCACCTACAGGAAGCTGCTGGAAGGAGAGGAAACCAGGCTTGGAATTGCCAAAAATGTCTAAATATTTGTGACCAGAGGATCCGCAAGTCAAAAGCAGCAACAGCGAAGACCAGCAGAGCATTGTGGAGAGGAGCAATCAGCTCATACTTGTTCAAAATATTTTTCCTCATCCTTCCCTTCTTCTCTAACCTTGCCCTCTCCACTCCAACAACTGGGTGTCATTTGAAATGTCTAACTACAAGTGCCAATTCGACACCTCGATCCAACAGACGAGGACTATGATTCATATTTTAAAATTGGCAAGATGTTTTTCAAAGAACGGAGGGAAGAAGTATCACTACTCTACCGAGGTGCTGGCTTGCAGACATACATTTAAAAAGACTGAATGTGGCTTTTTCAAAATGTTGAATTGAATCAGTAAGTGTGTGATCATAGTCTGCTTGCCTACAAGTGCCTCCCAGTCCTTGGTTATTTAAATGTTTACATCATTTTCTTAAAACAACTCCCTTCTTCTTTACTAACCATCTCTACCTTGTCAACCATGTTCCTGTTTCATGGCCCTTCTTAGTTATTCCTTTTTCCTACAACACACTGGTTGAATTCACCTTTCTTTTTTCTGTCAAATCAACCCTGCTGTTATACGTCCTTCACCTCCTTTCTAACATCTTTTAGCCACCAGTGCTTCTCTTGATCCAACTTAATGATCCTACCTCCTTTACAAAAAACACTCTTGTGCTGCTGTGATGTACCACATCTCAACCCAGTTAAAGCAGACCTGATTACACCAGGGTTTTGTCTGGTCTTAACTCCACATCCTGATTATTCCAACTGTTTAGAAAAAACATTATTGACCATTTAAACTAATTCTGACCAACTGTTGCCTAATAAAGATTGAAGTGAGTGCATACAAAATATTGCATTGGCCTTATTTATTTCTCTTACCTGTTGTACCCTTTATGATGAATCTCTTCTGACTGGTCTACTCCTTCTCTTGCTTTATTTCCCGTCAACTCTATCCTTTTCCTCAGTGTATCCTACTTCATTTTAACCCAAAAAACACTACATCTACTAAAAAGCCTTGTTTTACTGAGTCAGGCTCAATTAATTACAATTATTTTTAGTATTTAGTCGTTAGCTTTATCCCCCAAATAAGAAATAATTCGCTAAGGAATAAAATGGCTGTGTGAATCTAGCCTTAGGTTGCACGCTGGGTCTGCTACTTTAACTGCGTAGGTTCACATTATTAAAAGAGAAGCAGAAACTATGCTGTGTAATTATATACTTTGTCACAAAAAGAGTCACACATATGTGTGAATAGTCTAGTAGATATATCGAGTAACCCTTGTTTAATCTCAATTGGCCAGGTGGTGAAATGTTCTCATTTGGTTGTAGGCAAAGGTCCAACGAATCTCCACATCACAGGTGTGCTTTCATGTTTTAATGAGCCTGGGTCCGGGCATAACAACATTTACTCCTGGCTGAGAAACTTTAAAAGCCCTCGATCTACAAGGAAGTCACGACCAACGTTCTCCATACTTCTCGTGAAAAGTCATATTTATGAGCTTCCTGTGAATGGTACTGTGAGTTTCGTTAGAGGGGGATGAAAAGTGCGTTATAAGGCACAGGGCTGATTGCTTATTAGATTGTTTGTCATAAACAATGAGCTGGATGACAAGATGGCCAATTTCTCCCTACATCTCAGATGGTATATATCAGACCTGAATGAGCAGACTGACCTTTGCTGCAAATTCACCTTCTTTATTTCGTAAAGTGAAATATAAATCCACAGGGCTTTTAAGGATCCTGAGCTTTCCTTCCTGAAGGTAAAAATGAATAAAAATTGAAACGTTCACGCTAGTAATGGAAAGAGGGTCAAATGTTTTCTCCTTCACTCTAACTTTGTTTAGTGAAACAAACTGCCTGTGATTCTCTGTAGGGCAAGAAGTAAATAATACTTTTTTTTACCAATTGGCCAATTAGTAACAAACATTTTGTTATAGGTTGCTCTTGAGCAGGGAAACCACTGATCTGTACTGAACAAAAATAATAATGCATTTTTTAAATTATAACAAGGAATATGTACACCTGTAGTTGTATTGTTACACATTTTAAATTCACAATCTCAGAATCTAACAATTATATATATTTAGTAATTATTCAAGACAAATATTGAATGTTTTTAATTAAGCACTGAAATGCAAAAAAACAAACATATATATATATATTAGGGCTGTCAATCGATTAAAATATTTAATCGCGATCGATCGCATGATGCCCATAGTTAATCACGATTAATCGCAAATGAATTGCACATTTTTATTTGTTCTAAATGTGATCCTCTTAAGAGGAATATTTTTCAAGTTTTTAACACTCTTATCTTACTCTTAACATATTAGTGGACAAATATGCTTTATGCAAATGTTTGTTTATTATCATTGGAACAATGACAAATATTCTCCTGAATATTTTCAATACAACAACCTGGAATCTCTCTCTCTCTCTCTCTCTCTCTCTCTCTCTCTCTCTCTCTCTCTCTCTCTCTCTCTCTCTCTCTCTCTCTCTCTCTCTCTTACACTCTCCCAGCCCTGTGTACTTCTTTGCACTGAGCCAGTTGCTCAAACAGACAAGCCTGTTTACAGTTGTCGGCGAAATGCCGCTCCTCTGTCATCATCTTCAGTCAAAGCATGAGACTGAAGTTCCCACTGGGTCAAAATAATGCTCTGTAATGTGCAGTACACACTTTGAATGTGATCCGAATTATCTAACGCCCCTCGTCCTCCACTATGTTAAGCTGTAGCCCCCCATTTAGCTATCGCTGTTGTTGTCCAGTCGTCTCCCCGGCAAGCTTTCAAGCGTGGTCTGCCGCAAGCGAGCGGCAGGAGCGGTGCTGTCGGCATCAGCTGTGGGCTTGGCTTGCTGTTTAAAACACCTTTTTTGTATCCATATCTCTCGCTAGAATCTCCCACCATCCAACTAACAACAACAACAACAACAACGTCAAGCCTTTGGGCTCTGAAACTACGGGGCGGACCGAGGACAAATACACATGCGTTAACTTGACAGCCCTAATAATAATACATAATAATAATTCCTTACATTTATTATAGCTCTTTTCAAGTTATGAAATAGCACTCTGGTGTAGTTGGAGGTGCATCACTGCACACTTCTGCCCACACCCTAATCACTTGGGAACTTACGCTTGTATTTCATTACTTTTTAAAGCTGCATTTTTAAGTCATGTCTAATGTTTTGTTGTTTATTTTTTACAGGATGCTGACAAGAATATCATCAAGTGGCTGAAGGAGAATGGTCGCCTCATCAATGCCAGCAGCTTCAAACATAGTTACCCCTTCTGCTGGAGGTGAGACAAAGAGTCAAACTGTAACATCTCAACGCTGTGTCACATTAGCAGCTTTGTTTCAGTCGTCCACTGTAGACCCTTTTAAACACAAATAAGAGCAGATGTTTGGCCTGTACAAATTAAATATGGTATTTTTTCTACTTCAATAGCGGCAAGCTAATTTTGTGTTAAAGGCACTGAACAGTTCAGTGTCAGAGCAGAGGTTGGGCTTCTTCTGTGTTCATTTTCCCTCGGGAGCATTAGTGCAGGATGTCATTAGAGGTTTTGTGGTCTCTACTCAGAATCATATCACATGCAACCTCAAGGTCCCACATTATCACATTGTAACTAACAGCCACATGCAGACCTACACACATACACACATAGTTTTGAGCAGACTAAATCACTGTCTCACTTGAAGCGGCTGCAGACTGACCTGGGCAGGATTAATTAACCCAGTAAATGTGCAGAAATATTCTTTCTAAGCCACAAGGAGACACTGGCTCGTTGAGAGGAAACGGTTGTGTTATTAAACACTCGGCCCCTGTACGGTAGAGGAGGGAGCTTGGTTTGGACTGAACTTCAAAATGATGTTCTCTAAACTACAAATAAGTGGTGGAGCTGAAAATAACAACGCTAATAATACATGAAGCAGTAAATAGTCAAACAAGTTAATAGAATTAGGTTTTCAAAAAGTGAGATTTACAATTTAATTTTTTTTTAATGACTGACCTTATATACATTAGGCGCACATTCAACTTGATATCACTTTGCTTATAATTTCCACAGTTTTTCTGTGGTTGAGAAATAAAAACTTTTTTTCTCAAGATGGAGTCCACAGCTATGCTCATACTCTGTAAGGATGATTGAGACTGATGTGAATGTCATTGTTTTTGCAGATTATTGGTAATAAATCAAATTTCTGGATGAATTACACTTTTGACTTGATGATGGCTTGCACTATAAAAGCCCAATTGTTAAATGATACAGATATATCAGTCCAAGACGGTGGACCGACTAGCCGAATGAAAAAGGCAATTTTCATTTTTTTTTTAAAAATACCTTATTTTTTAGCTGATCTTTTATGAAATGTGTTTATGCTTTTTTTTTTTATAGGTCTGACACGCCCCTGATCTACAAAGCCGTCCCAAGCTGGTTTGTGCGAGTGGAGCACATGGTGGAAAAACTACTGGCCAACAACGACAAATGCTACTGGTAAGCTGGGGATAGTTAGCTTGGCTGCTTAGCTTAACATCAAGTGATCTAAAAATAACCAGTTGTTAAGTTCCCACACAAAAACAGCCATGACCCTGCAGGTTTTATGTCAGGGCCATCTAAGCTAATTTACAGATGGCCCTGACCCCAATAGAGATTGCCCTGAAAAATGTGCGCGGAGGAAATGACGCACGAAGGGTTTGGGGGGCCTCCCCCAAGAACATTTCGATTTTTGCAGGTCTTAGATGCTGTCTGGTGCATTCTATAGACTGAATTATAAGATGAACCACCACAATATTACAATTTCAATTGTAAGTTGTAACTGCCAAAACAAACATTATTTACGCTATTATGGCCCCTGTTAAAAAATGTTTGTAATGTTATCTACTGTAAGTTGGTCGAAGGAATGCCTCCTCATCCAGAAGCTGACCGAGCAGACCCGAGCAGCCGAGTGCATCCTCGAAGCACACACGCAAATCTAAATCTCTTCGGTCAAAATGTCCGGTCAAAATAATTTCCCTTTAGCGCAATAAGAAGAGTATGTGACAGACAAGAAGAGTATGTGACAGACAAGAGTAGTCAATTCTAATGTGTAACCCTTAATGTGGAGAAAGATGTGATGTATGGGTTGATTGTGCGTTGATCTGTTGCTAATGCCTCGGGGTTCCGGTGGGCATGTAAACAAATGCATAATGCTGCGCTATACTTTGTGGCCTCACCCAGTTCCATAGCGACACTTATTGTTTAGGTCACGGTGTCTTTTAATAAGCAGGTAGTCATATCATTAGCTAAAACTAGCTGGATCTGATCGATATGGACATAAACGCGAGTGAAGTGTAATCTGACGGGAGAGAGAGATCAGCTGCTGCTGACGAGTCGACACGCAGCTCTGCATGATCACATGCAGCGGTGAGCGGAACAAAACACACACTTCAGGTTAGAATATCACACGTAGCTATTTTAATTACCTCTCAAACTACCTAAACTAATTATAGATATGTTTTAGTTTTACTGTCGGGTCACTCATTACTGGATCTGCGAGCTGCATGATACTGGTATAATAGGTTGCCCGATCGGGCAACCAGCAGGTGAGGCTTCATGGCCCGAGCTAAATACTAGATGGCCCCGGGCCATCGGGCAGTCCTTAATGTCGAGCCCTGTCTCTATTACTGGGCGTGGTTTTAATAAAAAAAATCTGTATTTCTTATTAAATGGTGTTAAAAAAAACACCTAATTATAGCATTTCATTATGATGCACATGGGACTGATCTGTACTTGAAAACATTAGCATAATGCTAATTGTAAAGGCAAAATGTGGTGCAAAAGAGAGCGTCAGCAGGATGGCTTTGCTAAATGGTATTACCCCTGGTGCTCCCAGTGCTCTTTCCTGAGCCACAGTAACTGCCTCTGGTAATGGGACTGTCAAACTGAGATGAATGACTAACCGCCAGGAAGCTGGAGACGCGCTCATGAACACGGAGACCCGCACTAACGCACACATTACTTTAAAGGCCATATTCCTTTTCTGAGGGATACAAGTGTTGTATGGTACACATTACTGTACAATACAGTAGGTTATTGTGCTTTTGTAATGTAGAATGTGGTATTTATTTCTGCCATTGATTGAATTTATTTTTCTAACTTAACACTTGGTATATAAAATCTCACAATACAGCTACAAAAGGCCATAACAGGTACACAGAGCCCACGGTGAAATCCTCTATCAGCTCAAAACTCCAAACCCCATGATATTACATGTAATATTATATAGATAACTCAAAAAACACAGTAAACATTGGGTTGACTCAGGCTAAGTATATATTGAGCAAGTTCAGACTGATTTCTCTCTGTTTTTCTGATGAAATTAAGGGCCAAATTAATGAGTGCTTGCAGGGGGAGCTGGTCCCTTTTGAGGCTGAAGGTGCAGGAAGCTGAGTCACTGGCGCCTGATTTCCGAATGTAGTTTCTTGACCATAAGTGAGTGTTGAGTGATTGGTCCTAAAATAACTCAGGCTGGTTTAATGCATTTTTTCTCCATTGGATTTTTCTCTTCTCTGTCTATTGGATTCAAACCCAACCGTTTGCTCAGTCATTCTTGGCATTTCTATTTAAAACAATGGTTCCTTGATTTTAGACCCTGCTAGACAAAAGTAGGCTTCTACTTCTCTCTCGACACGGCAACTGTTGCAGATTTCAGCTATTTAGCTTATGTTAATATTTCTGCTAACATTAAAGCAGACAAACACACACCTGAGTGGGTTGTAAGAAGAAAGCACCAACCACACTGTTCATGTACTGACTGTCATTCTCTCTAAAGACTCCTGCTAACAGCTTCATCACGTGATAAAATCCAACGCTTGACAGACCTGTCCATCACAAAGCCATGTGGGAAAAATCGCTGTTCACGAGGAAGGGTTTAGGAAACAGTCAATTATTATATATGTTGCATAATTTTCATTGGCTTTTAATTTTCTACACTCAGTTATTTTTACTTTCCCATCCTTCTTGCCTCCATCTTGCACACACTCATTCAGTCCTGACCACAACCTCTGTCTCCCTCTTGTCTCCATCCCCAGCGCCTCTGATTTATAATAGAAGCCTGAACATGTTAAATGGCTCTTCTGTGCGTTTCGAGCACAAGACAGCACACTTTAATTCTACATTTAGCACCAAGCAGGAGTGGGAGGGCGAGGGGGGGGAGGAGTGTTGGAGGGGGGCTGGTGAGCAGCAGCAGTAAAAAAAAAAGAAAAATCATTAAATTGATATATTAGGGGCCTAAATAGAAATGCCTCCTACAAATGGGAATTGATGAACTCGTTGCTTAGCGCGTGGATCCAGACGAGGATTTATACCCCCCCCCTGCTCTGTTCTGCTGAGCAACACGGCCTGGCACAGCAAGAGAGGAAGAGATTGTGAGATAGTGGATTAAAGCTAGAAATCGGTCGAGGCAAAATGGGAAAAGAAGAGAGCAGAGGAGGAAGATGCCTTGAAGGGAATGTTAACCTTTGCCGATGAGCTTCATAGAGAGAGCAGTGAAGCGTTTATTTTTAGGGCAAAAACAAGGCAGCAAAGGAAAATAATTCAGCTCAATAGGAACATAATAGACATTATAGTCATTCTTGCTCTTGTTGGAAGTAATATGTTGTACATTTAATTAACATGGTATTTATAGGGCCTAAAAAGCACCGAGAAATATTACCCACAGGTGGATTTACTCTGATAGGTGGCTGTTCAGTCTTTTTGTTTCAGATTTATACTAAAAACTGTCACTACTGCCTACTACATTAGTTAGAAGTCGCATACATTTACAACGAGCAAGTTTAAAGGAACATCAATAAATAGAATCATAATTGCATTTGATTTATCCATCTATCTATGAGTACTTATATATACTTATATTTATTTATGCCACATATCCCGATTGCGCTTTGTTAAGAAATGATGTGATAGCTAAACATTTTCATTTACAGCTGGCAGATACTGAAGTCACGTCCCTGCTGTTTTCTATTGTATTTTTCCGACATTTGATGGTATGACATGCCCATTAAAATGCAATCTATGCGGTGTGGAAAAGGTTTTTAAAGTCTGTACTTAATGAACCCTGCAGAATATAAACGTTAAAACAAGAGTTGATTGCAATATTTGTCTTACGTGTCATTTCAAGCAAATGTTGACCTCCCTCCTACACACACACACACACACACACACACACACACACACACACACACACACACACACACACACACACACACACACACACACACACACACACACACACACACACACACACACACACACACACATACACATACACATACACATACACACACCTCTGAATCTTCTGGTGGTTCCAATCAGGTTTCATATTTTTAAAGAATAACTCAAACCCAATTCATAATCTTTCTGTCTCTGCAGGGTTCCAGAGTTTGTGCGTGAGAAGCGTTTCGGGAATTGGCTGAGAGACGCACGAGACTGGGCGATTTCCAGGAACCGTTACTGGGGCACGCCGATCCCTCTCTGGGTCAGCGACGACTTTGAGGAGGTCAGGAAAACACACAAACACACACTTGTTGTGCATTTAATAGAGTGCTTAATCCTTCTAATGCGTCTTTGTACTCTGCGGAGATCACACAATTAGTCTGTGTCATGACCAAATACCAAGACACTTACTCTTTTCACAGGGTTGGCAACACTCACAAATCAATAGGGGCTCGACATGCGAGAGCATAATTGAAAAGTTGAACATAACTCTGACTTTTATTAACTCATGAAATAAGTCTGGGAGAAAACTATTTTATGTCTCTCCAAAGAGAATTTGAGTCTGCTGCAAGAGTACAGAAATCCAGCTCCTGAGTGAATGTTTCCCACTGACCTCTTTTTGACACTCACATAATTTAGAATATGTGAACCTCTTTGTGTGTGGAGGCTTGTGTAGGGGAGACTTCCCATCAGGGTGTCTCATGGTGAGTTGACCATGGTGTCAAACCAGAGAGTGACTCCGTACTGCAGTCAGTCAGCTCCCCTCCGGCACCATTACCCAGTGACTCCGTAAACTCAACACATCAATGATTCATTAATGTAAACAGCAAATAAACTCAAACCAAAATGTGTTGGTTTCTCTTCAAACACCGATAGGGGGGAGGAAAGGAAGGAAGACGCGGAAAATAAGGGGAGGAGGAAGAGGGGACAGAATAAATTAGCCGTCGAAGAAAATGAGGAAGTGAAATACACAAGACGGGGTTAAGGGGGGGGAGCGAGGAAGATAAATGGAAGAGGATAGAGAGGCAGACAGTGGAGAAGCCAGCCAAACTGTATAAATGTCCGCCTGGTTATGGGTGTTTATTGCCAAACCTATAAGACTGAACTGAATAGAGATGTCAGAATTGGGTTGTTTGAAAAATGAGGTGTGTGTCCCCTGGCTGAAAGAAGAACAGCTAGCGACCTGCTTGCTGGAAATAGCATTGTGACTGTTTCCAGAACACTTACACTCCCTGGCGCCTCACACACACAACACTAAAGATGTAAGTGAATGTGTGTGGATCTATGCGTGTGGCAGTATGATAATTCTAACTCTGTGTCTTATTTCTCTCTCTTTCTGAACGTGTTTCTTACTCTGTCCTTATTGTACTTGTCACTGATGCATCAGGCTGTATCTGGGCCATCTTACCTGGTGATCTGGTAAAACTAGAGCAGAGCCTACAGGTTAACTCTCTGAGGAGGCCAGATAACACACTTAACCAGGGTAGGAATTTCACGGCGGCCATGGCTGTCGTTGCCCCTTGGTCTGGCCGTTATGCCCCACAAATAATTGTACGTCTTACGGCCACAATGGACTGTTAAAATCTCGAAGTTGCTCTAAGAGCGTCAGAGCAGTGGTCTGGTCTCTGAACTGCGTTTTGCTGCGTTCACAACGGACGCGATATTCGCATTGCTCTAATCGCTGGAGTTTCACCGTGGCTGTCAGCTGTGTTTACTCCTGTCATTCAAACAGGACGCACTGGAGAGGGGGCAGGGCTTATATCCATGTAAATACTGTGGTAGAAACCAACTACAACAAAATGTACATATTTTACCGTGATTTAATTGTTGACAAGGCTGCAGACAAAACGGCAGGCAAAAAACCTTTAAAATGCGTGTTTTCTGAATGGAAATCGGATCGATCAGGCTACACTAACCTGTAGCTGCTCCGTCCACACTCACAACAACTTCCTAAAGACAGAAATAAACCAGCGAGTGTATTCGCCATGACACAGACAGTCCGTGGTTTGTACATGTTTAACTTTCGTCCAGTTTCTGAACAGATATGAGGAGCTGTGAGCTCTGTGTGCTAACAGCTAACGGCTGATGTTTTGGTTTCCTTATTCAACGTCAGTGGCTGAGATCCTCAGTGCTGATTGGCTACCGCGAGAAAGCGTCACGCGAATTTGACGCTCGAGTTGAAAACATTTATTAAAGAGACTCTCGTACATACACACGCACACAGACTTTTGCATTTCAAAGTATTGCTTGTTCATACAGTTGAATATTTGAGCTTCACTGTGCACTGCTGAATGATGTATGTGCAGAGTTTGACCCTTGAAGGCTGTTTCTTCTGCTCTTAAATGGAATATATTTGTTACATAATAGAATTTTTGATTTTTTGATTTGATTTCGATTTGTGAATGGGAGAAGTAGTAGATGGAAAACATACCAAACACTAATTATTCAAAGTAGAGTATTTCCTTTTATATACGGTAATGCTAAGGTTTATAATGTTTGACATTATTGATATTAAAAGTGATTTATTTGTAAGCTCCAAATCCACATTTTTCCCTCAATGGCCTTTGTGCCCTGGCATGTGACCTTTGTGCCCTAAACAAAAGTGTGACGCCAAAGGCCAAATGGCCTTGCCTCTAAAATGACGAAATTCCAAGCCTGCACTTAACCATACTGTACTTTCTAAGGGAAAGTCACTCAGGAAGTCTGTAAAAGTAGGCCTACTTCATAAATAATTTTGCCTGAATGCTGTTTTAGGACATTTCTTAATAAGAGTGTGTTTTGTGTTTGTCCGTCAGGTGGTGTGTATAGGGTCCATTGCTGAACTGGAGGAACTGTCCGGAGTCAAAGTAACTGATCTGCATCGGGAGAGGTGAGTCACTGATCCAACACCCAGATTATCAGGCAACCACCTGAGCATGCACTCAGTGGAGTGTGACTGCTGGGGTAGTGTGATACCCTCAGATTCACAGACTGTGTGTGTGTGTACATAAAACGATACGTTTACAACGTGATGTTTGTGCTTGTATGTCAAGTTCAAGGTCAAATGTAATTTATAAAACGCATTTAAAACTACAAACGTGCTGAAAAGGATCAAGGATCAAAACCGAAAGGCTTTACAGCGTACTTCTTTGCAATGATAACCCAGAAATTACCCACGCTCCTCAGACAATGCAACATACAAATAGTGCAAGAGAAAAGTAGTGCAAGAACGTAAAAGGGCTAAAGAAATTACAGGAAATATTTAAAAAAAAAAATATATATATATATACAACATAAGAATAAAAGACTACATTAACCTAATAATGATATGGTGTATGAAGTGTCTGTGTTACATCTGCCCTCGGCCTCTCTAATGTGACCTGTCAGCCTGAACCAGACGTGTGCTGTGGAACACAGATCACTTCACTCTTCCGCTCTTCTTCCCTAATTACCTTTAATCACTTCCATGGCCTTACACGTCTTTAATTGATGGGGGAGAAAGAGGTCGCCTTTGTCCAATCCTGTGTTTGGCCTGTGTGTTTACAGGGAGCTTATAGGCAGTTTGACCTCTAGCTACAGTGTAGTTTGGGCAATGGAAATCTTATGTCCTTGGCTCTTCCAACAATGCAACATAAACGTATATATATTTATACATAAAACAATACAAATAGTACAAGAAGATAAAAGAAATATAAATAAAATAGTGCAAGAGGAAAAATGGAATAAGACGAAAGAAACACAGAATGTTATATCTAATACTGTACAGTGGAAGAAGATACTGCTTTTTGAAACTTAAATAAATGCTAAATATGTATGTATCTCTTACAACTAAGTGGACAGAAAATTCCCAGAGGTGATGACTCGGCACACATTGCAAAAATTATAGCGACATTTTAACAACACCCCACACAATCTTAAACTACTCAAAATGCACTCAGCAGTGCACTTCTTTTTAGAAAATGACTCCTTAACACTCTCCCTTTTCTAAATGGGCCCAGGAGCAGAGAGCTCTCTGCAGCAGAGTACTGCAGCGAAGAGAACAGCAGATTATTAAAGGTGTAATCTGCAGTTTATAGGCCTGAGTGTTCATGATTCAAAAAGGTTGTTGAAGTAGGCGAAAAGAAAAAAGTGTGCTTAATCATCTTTATGTGGATATATGATGTTACATCTAAAGGGACTTTCCATGCATATGAATTTAAAGTAGATTTAGCGGGCAGCTTGACAATTTATAGGTTCATCTTTTTTCCTGAGGTTATAACTAAAGAAACAAAGATTTTGTTCATGGGCTTTGTCTGTGTGAGTCAGAAGATGGAGTAAATGAATCCATATCAGTGTCTGAACTTTAGTTTTTCATCCAAAGCAATTACCAAGCTTATTCTAGTGGGTGTCAGCACAATGTAAGCACCACAGTACTTTTCTTAAACCTCGCTCCCAGAGGTGAAAGATTAAACAATCGTTGCTTTGGCCTGCAGCCAAACTGTCTATAGACCCCTGTATCCACATAGTGTACAAAAAGCTCCCTGTGGCAATAATAAAACCCTTAAATGAAGCAGAACTGGTCAAATTGTTATTGCTGCCATTTGTCTTAAAATTGGTTCCTCCTTATTCTTTGTTCTTTCTCCGTTTCGTTCCATTTTGCTCTGCCCAGCATCGATGGTCTGACCATCCCGTCCCGCTGTGGTAAGGGGGCGCTGCGCAGGATCACAGAGGTGTTCGACTGCTGGTTTGAGAGCGGCAGCATGCCGTACGCCCAGGCCCACTACCCCTTTGAAAACAGGAAGGAGTTCGAGGACACTTTCCCAGCGGACTTCATCGCCGAAGGCATTGACCAAACGAGGGGGTGGTAAGCATCGGAAGACACGAGCGCTGGAAGAGGTCAACAGATGAGGGATAGGGACATTGAGAGCCTGCTGAGTTCATTGATGAAATTGACAAGACAGAGCATGAACGCTATGGACACGAGTGGTGTTCTAAAACACTTCATTATACATTTTCTTCAATTGAATAGACAAGTATCAAATAATGGGAAATGGCTGAATAAAAATGGATAGTTTAATTGTATTTTTTCTCAGTTCTACTCCATACAAGGATTCAATTGTACAAAGATACTGCTCATTACCCTGACCTTGTGTAATGTCATGGTGTATCCTCCTGCAGGTTTTACACCCTGTTGGTGCTCTCCACAGCGCTGTTCGGCAAACCGCCCTTCAAGAATGTCATCGTTAACGGACTGGTCCTTGCTAGGTGAGGTTTATTAACAAACCCCTCTTCCTCGTCTTCCTTTTTAATTTGCAGATATACATATTTTTTTGTTTAATTTAAAGGCTGATCCATGTTTTTCTTACTGTCACCCAATGCTGTGAGAAGATCAAAACCTTCAATGGGTTTCGTTACCACTAAGAAAACACGTGCAAACTGTATATTTCAGTTTGTTTCCTTTCTTCTTCATCTGTCCATTCATCTCCTATTGTTTAGCTGTTTCCATTCCCAGGTTGATATGTGTGCCGTAACATTTAGCCTTAGATCTGCTCTACAATAGGGCTACTTGTCCTCAGCCCCGGGGTCTAAACGCAGCACTGTGCTCGTAGGCCTGCTGACCTGGAAGGACTTGACTCATTTGAATACCAAGTGCATGGTTTCTAACATGCACTTTTGGGCATGCATGCGTGTGGATGTGCATTAATGCCTTTGCTTGTCCCACTCCTACAGCGATGGACAGAAGATGAGCAAGCGCAAGAAGAACTACCCGGATCCAGGCCTGGTAGTGCAGCAATATGGAGCCGATGCCCTCAGGTTAGCTTCGTGCTCCACTGTGAATGAGTGTGTGTCTCTGAAGCATGAATGCGTGTGTGCCGCTGGCAGGGTTCTGTTTGTTAACTTACCTTATGTTATTAGCAGGCATGGTTTTAAAAGGTTTAAAACGCTATCCACGCTTATCTAGGCTCACACGCATACTGTACATACACATTCACATACATGTTGTTTATACAATCATTCAATACATCATACAATCGCTCCCTTGCCCTGAGCGGTGAGAGTGCCACGGCCATATGGTCCTAATGAATAAAGCACTATGCAGTTTCGCCATATGCTCACCTATATAGTGATGAAGAGATAAAGGGAGACATGGTAAAGTTCCTCTTTAAAGCTTTACCATATGTAAACATGTAAATACAATCACTCTTTTGTTCCTTAAAACTTCACTCACAGTATAGCTGTTATGGTACAGCAAGCTTCTTAGTATTCTTACTCTTACATTATATGGAAACTGAACCAGAGACTGAAGCATAGACTGTGAGGGTGTTTTGTATTTACAGTAGCTACCAGCAAACCGTTCATATGGGCCCATTTGGCCCATATTTATAATTTAATATTCAGTTATATGGATATTGCCTTTGGTTGCATCATGTTAGCCTTATACTGAAAACCCTTTTCTAACCAGTCTTCCCCGGCGCGCTGACGCCTGCCACAGACTATTATATTGATATGCATTCTTCAGAATTTCTGTCAATTCAAAAGTGTGTTTATTTGGCTTTAATGAAGAGAAGAGATACATTTTTAGAGATTGCTGGTAAAATAGGTTTTGGCCCAAAAAAAATTTGTAAAAAATATTCACGGTGAACATTTAGACGAAATGGTGAATCTAATCCAATCAAGATTTGTCTGACAGCTAAATATCCTTACCATTAGGAAAATGTAGCCTGCGTTATTGCTTGCCTTTGATTGGTGTCCAATAAGTGTTTTTATAATCATGTGAAGAGTGTTGTCCTTGTTCTGTTGTTGCAAAAACGTTTAATAGTCTCAAAGATGAGCTCTTCTTGCTTTGTTTGCTGTCAGATTACAGTTTCAGATTTGTGGCATTTTATGCATTTGAACAACTCGTTAATACACACATGTTTCCGAGTTGTTGTTTCGATTCAAATTTCAAGTCTGAATCTCATTTTTCCTATTATTCCAACACCACATGATTGCAGCAGAAATGCATATTTCCCAATGTTTACACAAAACAAAACACAATTTGTGTACAGGTTCTTAAAGATTGACTCAATGTGTGTAGTTCCACTTACACAAACAGCCTCACTCATTCATAGAGATGTTCAGTGTGCACACCTTGGAGTTACTACCTGTGTACACACTAAGTGAAAACCAATTTTGCCAAACAGCTGATTTACTGTCCCTCTTTGTAGACTGTACCTCATCAACTCTCCTGTAGTGAGAGCAGAGAATCTGCGTTTCAAAGAGGAGGGTGTGCGCGACGTGTTGAAGGATGTCTTCCTGCCGTGGTATAACGCCTACCGCTTCCTGGTGCAGAACGTACAGCGGTTACAGAAGGTAATGAACACATTCCCTATGCAGAACATTGTTACTATTATTCATCATTTACATATAGTTAGTGACATGAAATAATGTTGGTTAACTGATGGTTATATGGGTCCACATTGGATACAATTTAGAAGCAGACATTTTTCTTCTGATCTGCACATTGAAGCTATATTTTTAGAGCAACTTTAAAATATATTAAGAAGAGAATGATTCTCCTCAAAGGGTGACTGCAGTAGCTAGTAGTAATACACTACACATCTAAACATATCAATGTTGACACCTACAATCAAAGAAAGTAACATCTGCTGCAGCTACATGAACAACCTGTCCCCTTGATTCCCGTCATCTGTCTTAATCAGTTATAGTAAATGGCATAAGATCCTGTTATGTGTGTCGATTATACGTGTTTGTGTGTGTGTGTGTGTTCAATGTTGTGTATGTTTGCGTCAGGAGGATGACATTCAGTTCCTGTACAATGAAAACACGGCAAAGCAGAGCGACAACATCATGGACAAATGGGTTCTGTCCTTCACACAGTCCCTCATCCAGTTCTTCAAGGCTGAGATGGACGGTGAGACAGACATCCTCAAAACACACACACTCTGGTGTTATTATGTGATATAGACAATGACAAAGACAATAAGAACTAGGCGTAGCACACCATAGTGCCATTGCGATGTGTTTATGCTTAATATTCATTTTGCAAGACTTTCTAACTATTTAGCTGTCTGATACCAAAGGGAATTATCAATGATTATTTGAGTGTTTCCAATTAATAACCTACATACTCGGCATACCCACCACATTTATTTATTTAATTAACTTTACATAATGTTTCAGCGTACCGCCTGTACACTGTCGTGCCTCGCCTGGTCAAGTTTGTGGACATGCTCACCAACTGGTATGTGAGGACCAACAGACGCCGACTGAAGGTGAGAGCACAGCTCCGAATCAGTGCCTGTTTAGAGTCAACATTGTTATGTAAGGCAGATGCAAGGTGCAGCTAATGACTCAAATGTATGCAGTCCCAGGATCTGATGAGTCACATTAATGCAGACGATGCTTCTTTAAAGTTGATGTCCTGTATCCTGTTTTTGATGTTGTTTTGTTAAGCTCATACACATAGTTAAAGGGAACACTAATTTAAGCTACCCCTAAGTCTCTTCATCGTCCGCAGATATTTTGTAGCTATCAGTTTGTGGCCCTCCTGGTCACAATGTAGTCAAATTGAATTGGGGATACATGCGCTGATGCGTGCTCAGGCACTTTTATCTATTTACTGTTCCAAGGGGACTGACTCTTTGTGTATGTGCGTGAACTTTGTAGGGAGAGAGTGGCACTGAGGACTGCCTGTGGGCGCTGGAAACCCTCTTCAGTGTTCTGTTCTCCATGTGCAGGCTGATGGTGAGTCATAGTGTGTGTGTGTGTGTGTGTGTGTGTGTGTGTGTGTGTGTGTGTGTGTGTGTGTGTGTGTGTGTGTGTGTGTGTGTGTGTGTGTGTGTGTGTGTGTGTGTGTGTGTGTGTGTGTGTGTGTGTGTGTGTGTGTGTGTGTGTGTGTGTGTGTGTGTGTGTGTGTGTGTGTGTGTGTGTGTGTGTGTGTGTGTTGGAAGAGGTGTGCTTGCATGGCGATGAATTATGCATGAACAGTAGGAGTTTTTATTTATAACACATTAAAGATGTTTGCATGTTAGACGAGATCCATGCTAAAAGCCAGTTAGCCTAACCCGGATCAATACGGATCAGCTGTTTGCTGCACAAATTAATTAGCCGTGGTTGAAATGGAAGGGAATTACATTAGAAATGAACTTGCTCGGGCTAGGGTGCATGACTTTTTGCATCATTAAGAAAAAAAAAATACAGTAACAATGTTGTTTTTTAGAGCAACAAGGAATTCATATTAAATACAGTGCAGCGCATCTAATAATGTTCTCTTTTCCCTTTTCTCTTATGTCTACTTACTTCCTTCCCTTCTTACCCTCAGGCTCCTTTCACACCCTTCATTACAGAGATGATGTACCAAAACCTGCGTCACCTCATTGACCCGGCCTCTGTGGAGGAGAAGGACAGCAGCAGCATCCACTATCTCATGCTGCCCCAAGTCAGGTGAGAGAAATCCTCCAACAAAGCAAAAAAGATCGAGTGCTTTATGACACTTATATTAAAAAGAAAAAAGACAAAGGTGGCCTGAGAATTGTTGCTAACAATTAGCCGAAAGTGGAAATTGTGAAAGTCAAGGGCATATGAGGGGGACAAAGAGTCCTCTTCTCACTCACAGAGCTGAGTGTTCCCTTTGCTCCCACGCTCCAGCTCGTATCATTCCTGCTCAACTCAGAGCCTTCACACCAGTACATATTTAATACAGCAGAACATTGCTTGGGATAAAGACATGTTGTACATCCTCATAGTGAGCACCTTTTGTAGATACAATAGAGTGGTGCAGTGTCGAGTCCTAAAACCCGGAAGTGAGTTAGCATTTTAACACTACCGGTTCCCTCGTCTCAGAGCCAATGGGATTTCTCCATAGGACTTTGGAAAATAGCTGGAAATAAGGTCTGTGGTTGAGACTCATTGAAGAGACGCATCACGTTTTGATCTACGACATTAAATACATCAGCAGTGTGACCCCACTGGTGATTTTTGAAGAGTTTACGTGTCTGAAAAATGATGGTTGTCAACAAGTGGCTGAATAGGACTACAGAAGTTATCGAGGACGTTGTACGTCATTACGCCGAACACGTAAACACTAACTTTGTTTGCCCTGTCCTGCTTGAGAGCAAGAACCCGCGCTCTTGCAAACTGTTAAAACTAACGCTTCAACTTGTACAATTTTGAATTTGTATTTTTGAATATGGATCTTAAGTGGGCGTGACGTAGAAGTCGTGCGACCCTGCTGTACTCGGCTGTAGTTCATTTATAGCATAGCGTTAGCATTTAGCTTCTGGCGATTAGATTTATGATTCGAAAATGATAAAAGTAGGGTAGACATGTGGATATTATCCGTCTGATCAAAACGTGCATTCATCAAATAGATTCATTTTCCACAGACCTTATTTCAATCTATTTCCCAAAATCCTATCGAGAAATCCCATTCCTTGTTTGTCGATGGAACCCGTGTGCAGCTGACTTCGGGTGAATACGTCATCCCTGCACCACTCGGTGTAGATCACATGTAATGGAAAACCGAGGTGATGTGGTTTAAAAGCTCCCGCTCCTTCCCGCTCCTCACACGGTAAACCCCCCTTTGTGTTAGCGCCTTTCCTCACAGGATATCCACTACTGGTCCAGAGCCTAATCCGTTTCAGCCAGAGTGCATGGCCTCACGTTAGCCCAATTTGATCACACTGAATTCCTCAAAGAGTAGAACATGTTGAAGCTGCAGAGTCCACAGCAGTGGTTTCTAGAGAACGGCAGGCTTCACCATTTCTTCCCTTTAACACCTGCTGTTCACTGCTCTCTGTGTTGTCAGTTTATACCACACCCTTCTTATCAAAGGTTCCATTTTAATATGTATGACCATACCTGTCCTTTTTATATGATTGATTGGTTCAGTAGATAGACCTTTCTGAGCAGATTTTCTGTTCACGTGTCAAAAAAGATGGCTCTTTTTTCCAAAGCAATACGGAATTGGTTCAAATCAAAAAGACATACGTGAAAAATACATTGAAATCTTTGTGCACATCCTCTCTCAAGTTCTTTCCAAAAAGCAGCTTAGCCCTATTTGTATTTTTGGCTTTGAACTGTCGATACCTTCTTTTAGAGCGTCACAGGTGATGTAGGGAACAGTTTGTGCTTCATTAGAGCAGAAATATACTCAGCAGTGCACGGGTCTTTCCTTTTTCAGCCCTGCAAATAGATCTTGTTCTCAAATATGATTCACTTTAATTACTTCAGTAAAATGTGTACCTTGGTGGCTGATCAGTTCTCTTTAATGCCTGAGAGGAATTTCTAATTGCCCAAACTTAATTGCATCATCTTTAACTAAAACACAAGTTCTGACATGATTAAACATCCATTTGATTTAGCATAAGGACAATAGTTTGTGTAATGGTTCATATAATTCCCCCTGTCACTTTGGCAGCGGTTTTATTAGCCGCCTGTCCTTCCTGCTGTCGAATGGGACTACTTCACCCCCCTCCCAAAGGTCAGCCACCAATCAAGCGGAGGAAGAGCTGCTACTCAATCAGCTCATTAAATGATTGGCTCTCCCTGGAGTCCTCTCCTCTCTCATTTGACTGCACTGTTGTGTGCACACATGGAGAAGCAGGCTGCTGGAGTAAGAGAATGAGCGTAGTGCACGTACACACACACACAGTCTGTGTTCCTGCACACTGTTAGGGCTAATATAGCTATTATGCGTGATTATCAGTGGCTGTGCAGCTCTAATTTGAATTCAGAGGTGGAGGTCTCAGTGTACCTTATTAGTGGATGCTCCGAAAGTTAAGCCGGGGGTTCTGAACTCTGTCTTTATTTAGATGAACCTTGTAACCTTCTATTATACATTTACCTCAACAGAATAGCAATTTGAATTTCTAAACCCCTGAAAACCACTGGGGTGTCCACTGCCTGTGAGTTGTTGCAGAAGTGCACCTACATTCCCTAACAGTGCCCTGAAAGTGTACTATTTTCTCAGAATACAAAGTCATTTTCCTTTTTGAAGATCGGTTAGTTTGAAAGATGTTTGTCTCATTCCCCTTCATCAACATATTATAACAAGGCAGCTCGGTCAGATGACACCGACATGATCAACCTGCAGAATTAAGAGCATATTCAAATGCTCATACCCAGGCATTTTAACACTACTTCGTTTTCAGCCATTGTCAGATTTACATGTTTTCATCTCTGTTTCTCAGGGAGAGTGTGATTGACAAGCGCATTGAGAGTGCCGTCTGTCAGATGCAGTCTGTGATCGAGCTGGGCCGAGTGATCCGGGACAGGAGGACCCTTCCCGTTAAGGTAAATCATTAACCTTACTCAAACCCTTCATACAATCCAGTGTAAAAGGTGGACTCAATGAAAACTCTTGTGTTTTTGTTTAACACAAAAGAGTGTACATTTCATATCTATGAAATAACCAACACATTACTTTCTTAGTGGATCCCTGTCAAAAATGATTGTTATATATTTATGTAAAACAGATTAAAAAAAGCTTTGAATATATTCCTTTGAGTCGTTTCTGGCTTGCAACTATCAATGTTAATAGCCATTGTTAGCTTAAAAACTGCAGTCAAAATCTTATATAGATTCAAGTCTATCTGGATGTGTCGGTTTTTATTACATCGACCCTATTTGTGTGTCTTGGTGCTGCAGTTATTGACCCGCAGTAACACTGGTGTGTATTTCAGTACCCATTAAAGGAGGTGGTGGTTATCCACCAGGACCCAGAGGCTTTGAAAGACATCCGGTCCCTGCAGAAATACATCCTGGAAGTAAGTAAACCAAGGACACTTTTTGTCATGTATATTCTGTGATCATTTATCTGGTCTTGAGTCGCCTTGGTATCACAGTGTAATTTCACCAGTGTTCTGCTTCACCGCGAGAAGTGCATTTTCTTCTCATCTTCCCTTTAAGTGTTTTTATTTTCATCTGTTGACTGTGCTTTGATCTAGTTAAAAAGAAACCTCTCCTAGAACCTTGTTGACATTAAAAAGCCAGTGTACTTGACAGAGGGGATGTACAAAAGAGAGAGCATATCTTCACACAGCGTTTGTATCTTCAGCTGTAATTGAAATGTCTTTGCTTGGTTTAATTTAAAAGGGGGTGGTGCAGATGCCTCGGAAAATGTTCTAACATTTGATCTACTTCAATTGCCACACATTCAAACTCTTGATCAAATATTAAATGCAGACACAAGCAGCACATGGGAACTCTATATTACTGTTAATGTGTCAGTCATTTGAGGCACTTAAGTGCACGCCACTTTTCTAGTTCTCTTTTCACAAACAGAGGCATACAGTGTTTATTTTTTCTATATTAAAATAGTTTTTATAAAAACAAGAAATAGGTTTCAACGATGTCAAATGCACTTTGTGTAAAATTGAACACTTAATCAGTGTGTAATCATGCACCAGAAAGTGAAAATGATTTACAAAAGAGTGACGGGTGCAGTCCGAAAGACTTGAAAAAGGGCTTCTCAGACAGACTAATTGTTATAGCCTTTCAGTGTAGGAAGCCATTAAACTGACAATATCCCTTTGTCTTTGGCTTTGATTTTCCACCAACAAAGCTAAAGAAGTCAATGCTCTTCCACAGATAACCCCACTACTCTCTTAAGTAAGGATACGCAAACCTTTTTGATGCTTTGCCTGGAAATGTAGCTGCCTTTGTTCTCTCTGAAGCCAAGTGAAGTCTAAATAGGTCCCAAGCTGAGGAATTACTAATGAATTTTAGATGGAAAATTGATTATTTCTCTTGTTCCCATATGTTGCTGACCAGGAACGTTGACAGAACATACAGAGATTAAGGATTGGGTGCAAAAATGGCTTCTGGTGCAACCTTCTGTTGGATCCTGCAAGATTAGTCGTAGTCGAGCCACTTCTTATCTCTCACTCTGTTTCATTTCTGGTGAGGAAAACATTTAACCTTGCCGGCTTCTAGCTACTCTCCAGTGAACAAGGTTTATTTGACCAGAATAGAGAGCAGTTTAAGGTCCTGCTGCCCAGGGAAGAACCTTCAAACTCTCTTACTATTGATGTCGTTTAAGTTGAGCTGACCATTTCAAGTAGGTGAAGTCTGGATTCAAGCTTTCACGGTGGCTTTTAGTTAGATCATGTTATTATTATTCTATTATTATTACCGGCAGTGGCTCAGTTGTCCGGCAGTGGGAGCCGTAGGGTCGCCGGTTCAAGTCCCCGAACAGACTTAAAACATGGGGTGGACTGCTACTTGGAGAGGTCCCAGTTCACTCCCTGGGCCCTGCCGTGGTGCCCTTGAGCAAGGCACCGGACCACCTCCCATTGCTCCCCGGGCGCTGTACAATAGCTGCCCAATGCTCTTACTACTAGGATGGGTTAAATGCAGAGAACACATTTCACTGTGGGTGTTTCTCAATGTCAAGGAAGGATGCTCCAGAGCCACTATTTCAAGGATGCTACGTCATCGACTCCCGCCGAAGGACTGTTCCAATGTCCAGGCTCCTTGGAATTCTACCGAGCCCCGGCGTCCTTCGTAGCGAGAAATTTCGAGGCTGCACATTTGTATCCTCCGCGGTCTTAAAATCCCCACAATGCTTTGCGCACGGATCAATTTCCAAAATCTGTGGCGGAAAATATAAGACGGGGCCTCTCACATGACGCACACCTGCACACTTGCTCGCCTATTCCATTCTTCGTTCTCCGAATGCCAGGAAGGATTCTTGCCTAGCTTCTGAGGGACCTGACTTGGAAGACTTGTCCTACCAAGGAAGCGTCCTCGACATTGAGAAACACCCTCTGTGTGCTCTGCATGTGTGACCATTAAAGAGGGTTTCATCCCTCCAATTCTATCTATCTTCTATCTATTAAGCTAGGTAACATTCTTTATAAATTATTACCGCTTATTTTGCTTCCATGTGCACCAGGTGGGCATCTACTGTTGTTCTCTGCTGGCTCTCTGACTGGTTGATTTCACGGCTGACTTGCTCTCTGAGTGAATTCGACTTTTGATTGTCCCTTCACAGCACATGTCTGAAGCAATTACAGTTTTTAATTTGATCCTACAGCATGTAACGGAGCACTAAGGCTAGCTCAACTTGTAAAGAGTAGTGGATACCATTAGCATTTATTTCATTGGTTTGAACTCTTTAATGGCCAGTGCTGAAGTCTTAAGTAAGATACAAAAAAAAGATACATCAACTTGGCATTTCAAACCAAGCAGCAGCAAATCCTTAATGCTGCCGTTTACATTTTTATTCTCTATTTCTTGAGGCAAAACATGAATTTGACAAATTCTCTCACATTTGAAGGGAAACAAGTAGAGTAGACACAAAATGGGATTAGCAGTTAGTGGTCAATGACCGTTTACATTTTAGCTTTGGTCAACTCTTCTTTACGGACAAGCGTTTTGATGACTCCACTATCAGCTGAGCACAAGATGTTCATTGGGAATATCAAATGAATGTCTGTTTTATATGACAGCAGCCTGTATATAATGTAATTTACAAACATCTCTACTATGCAAACAAAGACATATATGCCTCCAAGATATAAATGGTTCTTTTTGTTCACCTTTGCATTGATTCACTCCTCTTTTCACTAACCAAGCTCAGCTCTAACCAGAGGTTGAAAGAACGGTTTCGAGCCCACTCTGCCCTGAAGTGTATTATTGAGTCCTCTTCAGGGGCTTAGCTGTGCTCTCTGTCAGCGAGTCAACTAAGCTAAAACTCGGTGGCACGCTTCAGCTTGGTTGACTGAGAGAAGCTGTGCACGGCCGGCCAGCGTGAGCGTCAGTATTTTGGATAACTTTAGTATCTCTAAAGCGTCCCAACGGCTCACAGACTTCTATC
>NC_136903.1:77756444-77811100 GCF_949606895.1 Notothenia rossii | reverse complement strand
GCAAGCAGTTTTATTGTAACTAATTGCATTTGGTTGGGGTGGACATATGTGGGTGCAGGAAGAGCTAAGTAAAGTTTAAACTGAACAAATGCTGTCAGATCCCTTAACTTTCACGCTGATGTCAGGAAAGCTTTGTCCATAAGCTAACTTTTGGGAATAAAATGGTTTAGCAGCATCTAATAAAAAACCCAGAGGCTTATAAGTACTTTTATGCATAATTTATTTCCCTTTTATTAGTTGTGCAATGCACATTACAGTTTCAGTTTTTAATACTTTTGTTCATGTTTGTATATACAATAGTAGCCCAGTTAAGTTCACTACCCATTGGTATATTTGGGCTTGTCACACAGGAAACAACAACGCTGATTTACCTTTTCTAAGACATAAGTTGTCTTTTTCCCTCTAGGAGCTTAATGTCCGACAGTTGACGCTGTCTACGGACAAAGACAAGTACGGCATCCGTCTGAGAGCCGAGCCCGACCACATGGTGCTGGGCAAGAGACTGAAGGCGGCCTTCAAATCCATCACCGCCTCTATCAAGGAGCTCAGCAACGAACAGCTGGAGGCCTTCCAGAAGACAGGTATGGCTGTGTGCTCATATCTTAAGAATCACATTTGGGGGTGCAAAGGGAAATCCCCGAGCCGTCGGCACCCTAGTGTATTTCACTGGTTTGTATTAACATGAGACAAAACTGCATATATTATCTTAATAAATTAAAGCCTACAATTATTTTTGTGTAATAATTCTTCACCAATTACTTACAAAAAAAGGAACCATTAGTTGAATATTTGTCAACCAAACAATAAATGAGTAAAGAGTAGTAGGTGAATGTTAGGATATTATACACAATTATACTAAATTGTTGACATCGTATATATATTTTTTCTAGGGCTGTCAGTCGATTAAAATATTTAATCGCGATTAATCGCATGATGTCCATAGTTAATCGCGATTAATCGCAAATTAATCACACATTTTGTATCTGTTCTAAATGTACCTTAGAGGAATATATTTCAAGTTTGTAATACTCTTGTCAACATATGAGTGGACAAATATGCTTTATGCAAATGTTTGTTTATTATCATTGGAACAATGACAAATATTCTCCTGAATATTTTCAATAAAACAACCTGGAATCTCTCTCTCTCTCTCTCTCTCTCGCTCTCTCTCTCTCTCTCTCTCTTACACTCTCCCAACCCTGTGTACTTCTTTGCACTGAGCCAGTTGCTCAAACAGACAAGCCTGTTTACAGTTGTCGGCAAAATGCCACTCCTCTGTCTTCATCTTCAGTCAAAGCATGAGACTGAAGTTCCCACTGTGGGTCAAAATAATGCTCTGTGATGTGCACTCGACACGTTGGATGCGATCCGAATGATCTAACGCAGCCCTTCGTGCTCCACTATGTTAAGCTGTAGCCCCCCATTTAGCTAACGCTGTTGTTGTCCAGGCGTCTCCCCGGCAAGCTTTCAAGCGTGGTCTGCCGCAAGCGAGCGGCAGGAGCGGTGCTGTTGGCATCAGCTGTGGGCTTGGCTTGCTGTTTAAAACACCTTTTTTGTATCCATATCTCTCGCTAGAATCTCCCACCATCCAACTAACAACAACAACGTCAAGCCTTTGGGCTCTGAAAATACGGGGCGGGCCGAGGACAAATACACATGCGTTAATCGTACGTTAAAATAATTAGTGGCGTTAATTGTTTTTGTTATTAACGCGTTAACTTGTCAGCCCTAATTATTTCACCAAAAATTCTACTAGGAATCCTTGAATTGAGGTCTGGACACAGACAGTCGGGCAGTTTATTGTCAGAAAGCAAACCCTAACCCTTTCAAAACTGTAATCAGAGCTGGAGTACGGATCAAAGCAGTGCAAGGTATCCTGTCTCTCCAATTATAGAGAGACGAGGAGAGCCCCCAGAGTCTCGGGGGAAGGAAGCAGTGGAGGTCAGCTGGGCTGTGGGAACTTAACATTTCCAATCACTTGGATGTTTGAAGTCTAGCCAATTGGAAGGAGGATGAGCGAGAAGGAAAGACATAGATGTGGTGGAGGATGGTGAAAAGAGATGGAGAGCGTAGGTAAACTACTGCTGTGGAACCAAGTAGCATTACACTGACTCAGGTTCACAGGAGAGATGGGATGTTTGAGTGCACAAAACCTCCTTTTTAAGATGCTAAACTGTATTATTCATGTTGGATCAAAGGTATGGAGCTTGCTGGAAGTTTGACTATTTGAGCAAAAAGAATGGAAGCAGGGGAAAAAGACTAGTCTTGCTCTATCCGATGGTAAAAACTATCAGACATATGGGAGAAAAATCTGGTAACTGGTCAGTCATCCACCCATGGAAATGCTCACACTCACTTTTAACCTTTTGAGCCATTTCTAGCTGAGAATCTGTGACCCCAAAAAAAAAACTTTTAGACTACGGGGGCAATTTGGCTAGCAACTGATTGTGTGTTCAAGGCCATTTGTTGTATTGCTCATTATTCCTTAGCAGTACCTCTTGATCCCATCATTTTGATGGGCAGAAGAAAAGAGGTTAAGGAAGAAGGTGGAGAAGAGCAGAGAAGCAGGGAAGGACACAGGAAACCAAAGCATGGAAATCAAAGATTAGAGAGAAAAAGGAGTGACTGTTTCACCCAGCCTCTGGGGGTGGACAAGTGAAGTGAAGAGGAGAAAACGGTCACGGTTCTTAGTCAGAACACAGATGTGAGTAATTGCTGCCACTGGCAAAATGATTTTAAACCTGACTGCAATGGGTTTGCTGTAATGTTTAAAAGCTCAGATCATGAGTGGATCTGGCCGGATGACTGAAATGTAAGGAATCACAAAATGCGAGCAAATACTGATCCAATCCATAGCTCATTCAAAATAAAGCCTCGGCCTGCATGTAGTTAGGAGAGCACTTAATTCAGGTTGATTGGCTGTAATTGAAACCATTTCTAGAATTCTTCTAAAGGGACAAACACCAAAATAAAGACTAATTTCACACAATCAGTTGGCAATTTATTCAAATATAAATAGGAGAACAGTGGGACACTAAGTAGTTTATCATTACATTTGCATTAATGTCTGTTGTCAGCATTTATTCAATTATAATGGCAATCAATATAAACTATTTTGGATGCCTTTTCATCCTCTTGAATGATTGATTTTCTGGTATAAGACTGGTCTGGTGATATTATAGATTTTCACAGGAAAACGTCTGAAAAGGGTTTTACTTGTCTAGTTGAATTTCTATGCTAATTTCCAATTTAATTATTAAGTATTACAGTGAATAGGGCTGTTGGCAATCTTTCTAATGATCAATTAACCAACCAATTATTGTCTAGATTATCCTTTTTGTTTATATTTCAGAAAAATGTCCATCCCAAGTCATAAGTGATGTTTGTTAATGTATTGCTTCATTAGTCCAAAACCCAAAGATACTCACATAGGTATATAAATGAAAAAAGCAAGTTATCCACATTGTACCAGGGCTAAAACAATCATTGTTACTTGTCTTTTTAGCTATTATTGCACAAAAAAGAACTTCAATATCTATTAGTTTATCAAAACAAGTAGGTATTTTGAGGAATAGACTTGATGCAGGGAGTGATCTGAAAAACATAAGTGTTATCATTGTTATTAAACATCCAACTGACTTTGTATTTATGTATTTTTGATATTGCATTTTCAGTACCATAACTTTGGATTCGCACATTTAAAAATTGTGGTGTTTAATTTGAAGGATCCATCACGGTGGACGGCCATGAGCTTCATGAGGACGATCTGAGGCTCATGTACACCTTCGACCAGAGCTCTGGCTCCGCAACACAGTATGAAGCGCACTCTGATGCACAGGTACGCTCTATGTTCCAAAATACATTTGATTTCTCATTTTAGATTTATTCAGATGGATGAATGGATGGATGGATGGATTTTAGATCTATTATTTGACTTCAATGAACTTGAAGAAACAATGACCTCATATGGTGCATTATAACAACCTGTAATGAATCCTAGTCAGTGAGGGACTGGCAATTATGAAGTATTATGATACTTGATCTTATAATTCATTATGAAATGGTTCAAATGTATTATTATTGTCCTAATGCATCATGAGTACTTATGTGTGCTTATAACAATGATTATACAGTGGTATCAGCAGGTAATAATGCATTATGAAAATGGGCATCCATGATTATGGATCGTATCGGGACTTAATACATCTTGTAGACCAATCATGTATTTTTATTATCCAGAAACTGGTTATGGAAAATGTGTAAATGTTATTTGTTAACACCCATGAAAAGGTTTAGAAATACACGCACACACACACGCACGCGCGCGCGCACGCTGCCATATACTGTAAATGCATTTATATGTCTTTACTGTGAGTGTGATGTATGAAATCATTTCATGGCTAAGTGGAAACCAGCATGTATGCGTTTCCCAGAGGCTCTCTCTCTCTAATCAGTGCTCCTCCAACCGTATACACACAACACGGCTGCACCTTAATACCAGTTTACTGAGCTGGCGTTTTAATTCTCGCTCGCTCGCACCGACCTCCAAGCTCCCATCTGTCCGCCTCTCTGTTCTTTCTCTTTCTATTCATTTTGCTTTTTGTGTACTTTACTCTGTCGCCCTGTCATCTCCCTCCCTTCCTCCCATGGTGAAGTGTTTGAGGCTGGCAGCAGCCTTACACAACGTGACACTCATTTTACTTTAGTGACTCACACAGAGTACAATATTTTCGCTATTTCTGCCGGGTTGTTTCTTCATCACTTTTAACTTTGAACAAAGAGTCTAAGACAGATTCATGGCTCTGTGGATTTTACCCTCTTTTCAAATAAATAGTTTGTAGCCTTTACTGAGGGAGTTTGGTTACTCATGAGGGAACATTCTGTCACTATCTGCTAGCGTTCTGTCAGATACATATTGCAATATATGTGCAGTAAGAGCACACTGTCTGTTGTTACAGTAGCTGAAAGGTTAAACCTTAACTTTATCATTCTGGCTTTGAGGTCAACAGGCTATTTTCCCAACTTAAAATGGACTAATGTTCAAGCTTAGCTGGTTAAAAAATCAAACAATATTCAAACATCTTGATAAAAGTATACCTCAGTATTATACATTTCAATTCGCCCAAATATTAGAACTTAACGTCGGAATTGTGGGCAATTGTGCTCATATAAAAAATCTATCCTCCTGGATGCACACACATATTTGTTGGAACCCTTTTATTTAAAATATTTTGCTAGTCATCAGGAATCCATACATTTGGTATTTAAACATTGTATTTAAATGAGAACATGCAGGATATGACCTTCAAATATGAGCGTATGACATGTTGATTTAGGCAGGTACATTTAAGACCTACTCCCCTCCTCAAAAAAATAAAAACTGTTAATGGGTAATAACCATATATACAGTCTATGGTAATAACAGGTTAAATGAATTTTTTTAAAGTTTTCTAAGACTGTGATGACTTTTGGGATCAGTTCAATGTTTTGCTAAGACCCTCCTTTTTTCTTTCAGGTCCTGGTGCTGCTGGACGTCAGCCCCGACCAATCCATGATGGATGAAGGCGTCGCACGTGAGGTCATCAACCGCATTCAGAAACTACGCAAGAAGGTGGGACGATTATTTCAGGAGCACTACTAGCGCTGGAAACTAGAGTGACACATAACACACTAATAGTGAATTTTACAATCTAGTGTCTAATGAATAAAATATGACGTATTGGAAACTGTCTGTCAACACGTGTAATCAGAGCTGAGGCAGTTTAAGGAGTGCTGCACGGTGAGGAAGACAGTTCAATTGACTGAGTACAAGAAGCATTTAGGAGCATCAGGGCTGTAAAAACTTCTGACTCAAACTGTGTGGTATTTTTTAAAGAGCATCTTGCAGGTTTTTATTTTTTCTACATTTATGCTTAAACTTGCTTGAAAATTACAATTCAAAAAGTGAATGCAGGATTTGATATGTTTTACGAGACATAAGGGCAGGAATTCAGAGGGAAAGGAGCAATTTTGAGCTCTGGTCTTAAAAACTGCTTTTTTTAAGGTCATATGTCAAACGGGTCATATTACATCACGCAGTGGACACATCTCCGCTCTCTGACCGCGGGTATAGTGGAGTTGCGTTGAGTAGAGCGGTTGTGTTTTAAGGAGCTGGTATTTTTTGGTAGTTTTACATTGTATTTCACCATTTGTAATCATGGTGCAGTATTGTGTTTGTGCAGGTTGCACAAATACCAGCCTGTCAGGACATCGAGTCCACAGTAAAAAGAACCGGAGCTAGCGTTCGTTCCTGGGTGCGTTGTGCATCCACCTCCCTGCAGGACATACTCTCCACAGCTTTATCAGGAAACCTTATTACTTCTCTCTCTCCCCCCTTCGCTGCTCTCTCTCTCTCCCCTCTGGTACACGGCACCGTAAGACATAGTGTGGAGTTGCATTAGGTAACGCTGTGGTGGCTGTACTGCATCAGCCGTCTCCTTTGTGTTTGTTTGTTTCCCCCTGTCTGTGTTGTTTGTGTGTGCGTGGTGGCTGTCACTCCTGGCTCCCGGCTCAACCTCCACTCACCTGCTGCAATCAGCTGTGCACCCTCCCCGACTACACACCTGCTTTCCATCAAGCCATTTACAACGGCATATCAACGGAGGCTCCACAACCTTTCTCCGCCAGATCGTCAAGTATCAGCCGTATCTCGCGTCTCCCCTCCGGTACACAGCACCGTAGTGTGGAGTTGTATTAGGTAACGCGAGATACGGCTGATACTTGCGCATTAGTTTCTGTTATGGATCAGTATCAACAGTCCTGCCAGTAACGTTACTATATTATCAATGATACTTTAGTTATAGCCTGATATATGATAGCTAACTTTACAATGTTGTGATGTGACGTTAGCTAACATTCTGTAGCTAACGCCGGTCACTCACCAAGATAGCTGCCCAGTTCTCCACTGGTTCTCCTCACACCAAAGCTCAATTTCTCTCCGATGGCCGTTATTTCTTCTAATCCTTGGCTGCTCCTGGTCTCTTGGACGCCTAGCAGGCTCATAACTATAAGGTTGTGGTCCGTCATATGCATTCGAATATTCATGTTCAACTTCTTCTGTGTCAAAACTAGCATTGGGATCCATGTTTATTAATACGTTACACCGGCCGCTCTCCCCCTTGTGTCCCCCGTGTTACGTCACACACGGGAGGTCACGTGCGAGGCTTTTTTATGCGAAAGTGAACATTTCTTACAAAAACGACGCCAGGTGTCACTGTAGTGTATATTTCTGTATATTTTTTAGAAAATCTAATGTATTCATCATTTTCCTACACATTTATTCACAGGTGTCTTTAACCTGGAAGTTGCTCTTTAAGTATGATGACAACCTGCACATCCTCTAATGGAATATTTGTATGGCACTGCATACTATTAATAATTAGAACCAAATATTATATAGCTCTGGTCAAAAATACTTGAACCTTTTCAGGAGGTTTACCTTGTTTACTCTCAATCAATTTCTCCTGATATAATATAAAAGTAACCTTATGCCTCAATTATTTTAAGTGGCCCTTATCCTAATGCTTCCTAATCCCTACCACACACTCCTAACTCCCCGTATGTTTTGTCATCAACAACATGCAAACCCAGCATAGTAAATGTTTTGTGATGTGTTATTTAGTTTCATTTCCCTCCCTTTGGGCACCCCGTGCTGCCCCCTTCCTCTTTATGTCCCATGCTAATTTTGTCAGGGCAGTTTTGAAATCTTTCCACTGCAGCGTCACAGTTAGAAGTTTCTCCATCATAAGGCAGGCTTAATGGAAGCTTAATTACAGTCTGGCCCCTTTCAGATTCTAATGTTGGAGCTTTGAAGTGGTCTTGGGAGTAAAGACGGATTAGCCAACAGCCCCTTGTTTTCACAAGCAACAAACAGTTTTTTCCGTCCCCCTATAGCAGTGGTGCGCACTGGCTCCCAGCCAGGCTAAATTCCTCCAGTTATTTCAAACTGAGATCTGTTAGGAATTTTCCACCCTGGGGATTGGAATTATTTTTTTTAAAAACAATTCTACCACATGTTTGGTAGTAGTTTGAGGGTTTGTCGGTGTTTTTGTCGGTATTTGTGTGTAAGCATTTTGTTTTTGAGGTGTTGGCAAACTGTAGATGACACACACACGCGCACACACACACACACACACACACACACACACACACACACACACACACACACACACACACACACACACACACACACACACACACACACACACACACACACACACACACACACACACACACACCCCCCTTCAGGGTAGGGTCAGTACCTTGACTTGGCAGGAAAAGCCTATAAATCTTCCTCCATTGATTGACTGCTCCTCTGTATCTAACTAACGTTACTCCTCCGCCCTTGAGCCACATACTGCAATTGGAGTGTGTTCGTGTGTACCTTACAGTCAATACCATTTGTGTGTACGGCTGTGCACACATGTGCACGGCTGCACACTGCAGATTAGGATGAGATCAATGTGTTTGAATGTGTCAAGGTTAGAGGAAGCTGTCAGCACACATTGCCAAAATAGAATGCCATTCATCCAATAGAAAATCTCCCCTTGTTCCCTTCTGCCTTTATTTCTTCCTACTGTACACTGTCTGTTTTTTGCTTTTTAATCTCCCCACTCTCTTCTTTATGTTGGCCTTTCTATCATTTTTTACCCATCCCCCTTACATCCTTCTTTCAGGTAATTGTTTCTTCCAGATTCATTCTCTTGTAGAAGAGAAAAAGCTTTGAGGAGAATAACTTTTGTGATTCTCTGCCAATCAACTGCTTTTTGATTAGATAGCAGAATTTTCTACAAGTGTGCACTGTTGTTTGTCCAGAGTTATTCAAACTGAATGTTTAGCATAATTACCTAATTGTGGTTCAATGTGTCTTTTTGCTCTTTTAATTTTTAACTGAAACAAACATCATTTTCAGATTCTGAATAATGCTTAGTTAAATATTAACTACTACCTGTGTTTAAATCCTTTGAATTACAGGGTCATTTGGTGCCTTCCGATGAAATAACTGTGTACTACCGCTGCCAGCCAGAGGGGCAATACCTGGGCTCTGTGATCCATGCGCACACTGACTTCATCCTGGCCACCACCAAGGCTCCCATGATGCCCTTCCCTGTCCCTAAGAATGCCACTGTCATTATAGAAGAAAAGACTCAGGTATAAGGACACAGCCGGTTTTAAGATGTATAAAATGGGTTGGTAACAGATAATGAGGGTTATGATAAGCACAACACTTTGGTGTGGAGTTGATTGATTAGTATGCCCAAATTGTCAATGTAATCTTTTCATGTAGACAATGTCCCTCTTTGTAATCCCTGTGTAACTATTAACTGAATGTATTTGTTTTTTAAACCAAAAAAGAGGTACTTGTACAACAAAGAATGTCAGTATGTTTTTGTCATTCTCTTGTATTTGTGTTGCAGCTGAAGGGATCAGACCTGGAGTTAACCATAGTGAAGGGGTCTTCAGCCCCTCGCGCTCCTCTAAATGGACCAGCTTGCAGCTACGTGAACATCAGGATGAAGGTCAACAACAAAGAACAAGGTAAAGCGAAAGATACAATCAGTTTTTCCAGCCAGAAATGTTTTTAAAGAATATGTATGTACTGTTAAAGTGTTGCTATGTTGCTAATCATGTCTGCCTGGTTTCCTGTTCAGAGGGGGTGGTGCTGTTGGAGAACCCCAAAGGGGATAACAGACAAGACTTGGACAAGCTGAAGAAAGTGTGCAGCAGCATCTTTGGAACCAATAACACCCAGCTCAGATTCTTCAATAGTGGCACTGGTAAGAATTGTTTTTTTTTACCATAACTGCAGCGAATCACTGTTAGTGTTATGGTAGTAACACCTGCCATGTCATATTACTGCTGACAAAATGTAGCAAAATGTTTTCAGTAATAGTTAATCAAAAAATGTAAAACTAAATACTTAAAGGTGGGGTATGTCATTTTGGAGAAACCAGCTCGAGTGTGCTAGAATTTGAAAATACACAACCGGAAAAAATCTGCCACTTCCTGAGAGAGCCCCTCCTCCAACACACACGAACGCGCACATGACCAATGAGGGCACGAGATAAGTTTGTGCACAGATGGAAGGCTGACAGGCAGATAGGCCCTCCAGTTATTTTAGCCGGGCCGGCTCAGATGATTGGTTGTGCTTTTTACAGTACTATGGCTTCCACAGATGAAATTTTTTTATGTATTTTTTGTCAAAGCACTTCAGATATTCATTGCTATCGGGATGTTAAGAGCATTCCATGGAATATAACAAAGTGTATCTCGAGCCGGTTTCTCAAACTTACCTACCTCACCTTTAACTAAATACGTAAAATTCTGAGTAAAACACTTTTATGAAGTAATGAATTAATGAATGTAAAGCGTTGTGCTTTTTTCTGTATCATTTGATTAAAACGTGATGTATTTTTATTACTATATTTTCTATTACTACTTTTCCCACTCACTTTTGGAATTTTCCTAATGCCTATATATTAATAACATGGTATGTGATAATAAGAGCAATAATTCCTCCAGTGTTTGTGTGTGTAACTGGACTCCTGGGCCAGCTAGCTTAATCGACAACACTGTTGCCTATTCAAACTGAGCACCTTCTTTTCAGCTAGCCAAATCGCTACCTTTTGTAGTTAAAAAAGAGCAGCCATTGAAGTTAATGTAAATCCAGATACTGCACTGCAGACTAGTGTAGCATTAACATCTCTGACAGTAGGTAAAGTGTATAAGCTGTCACGCTAATCACCACCATTTGTTTTTTATTACAGAGTTGACGAGCAAAATAGACCTTCAGGCGTTGAGCGGTAAAACTTTGTCAGTGACAACAGGCTCCGCCCCAGGCCCCGCCCCCACCACTGACTCCCTCCTCTGTCCTTACATCAACCTCCTGCTCTGCAATGCACAACCAGCTGGTGAGAAATACACACACACACACACACACACACACACACACGCACACGCACACGCACAGAGCCATGCACAACTGATGAGTCAGTCCTTGTCGTTGTTATAAGGCTGCCATTAATCTTTTGTAATTATAATCAATAAATCCCATGGAGAGACTAAAACTTAGAATGAAATTATACAAATAAGTTTTGTCTCTGGAGTCAAAGCTTTGTTTTAACTCGCTGTAGGTACTGTAGCATCGTATCATAGATCAGACCCTTTCTTTGTTTTGGACACACTAAACACAATCTGACACATGCTGTACATTTCTTATTCGTTCTAATTGGAGAAAGTCCGGCGACCTTTAACTTGCGTAAAATTATGTTTTGGATGGAGCTAATTATAACACTAGTCAAAGGTTAATTCTGCGTCACAGGAAAGAGGCTCTGTTGAAATGAGTTTGTATATTATGGTTGCTGAGCTTTTATGATTCTCTCCTGATTTTGTTATGCCTATGCATTTATATCTTCTTTCTCTCAGGCTATATTTAATATTTTAAAAAATGTACTTTTCTTCTAAGTCTTGGTGTACCACTTGACTGTTTTGGCTAGGTGGCCATGTGATGTTTTAAGCTCATTACAGATGTGGCAGCACTATAGCCAGGGGTGCACATAACAGGTACGCATGTGCGGCAAAAATCTGAAATGCGTACCGTCACTTGTGTCACTAAGCGCATTTGTGTACCGACGTACTTGTGAAGCTTTTTCAGAGTTGGACTCCATGTGCACTGACGAGTAGGGCTGCTGTTAACGTCAGTCTGTACAACGGAATTGTGCCAAAACTACGCCAACCGGCTGCGGAGGGAGACTCCCCTGTGCACATTCTGTACCCCGCGCACACACTGGAGAACTGCTCAAATCAGCAGATCACAACGTTCACGGCATGCCCACCACCGCATTCCCCCCCCCCCCCCCCGTTTCCAAAAAAGGCCTACTCCGTTAGCACAAGAAACCGTTTTGTGAATATATGTTGTATGCTTGATATTTTACGACTCAAACCATAGAGAACTTGGGAACTTGATTCACTGATTAATGTGTTTATTATGCTTTTCTGCCCTATACTCTGCCAATCTCATGCATGTACAGTAAATATGAGGCTGAAGCCAGCAATCCCTTAACTGAGCCATGGACAAATATTGGAAATAGGACAAAACATTTAGCCTGGCTCAGTTCAAATAAATAGTTGTTTTTGTACAGATTATAAAGCATCTGTGAGCTTTAGAGCCTGGCCCTCTTTTTGCTGTTTTCATTCTTAACATTTCACTAACCAGGTTCAGGTTGTAGCTTCATTTAAACTAAAGCAATCCATCCTATTTAACATGCTGATCATATCAGTAACAGTTACTAGAAACTGTCATTTTAAATAAATGCGCTTAGATACTTTCCACCACTAGAATGAAGTCGACTGATTGTGTGTCGCACTGTGTGCTGGAGGAAATGTACCATAATCCAGCTTTATCCTTTAAGTCATCCACACTCAAACCCTTTCACCTTGCCCTTCTGACCCGACGTCTACCAATTGATCAGCCTGGCTCTCACTCTCTCACTTCCTCTGATTTGATCTATTATTCCTGCTCTCCTTCTCCTCCCTTTTCCCATGGCTGGGGCTTAGGCTTGATACCTTTCCTGGACTCGTGAACAAGCTTCACTAAAAAGCCAATGATTTCTTAATTTGTTATGGAAGTGTAGTGTCTGGTTCACTTCTCTTCAACACTCTTCCTATTTCCTCCAGAGTGCCAGACAGGAGAGGTGGGCACCCTCCTGCTGCTGAACCCAGTGGGCCAGAATGGGCTCGACTTCTCGGGCCTGTTGTCTGAGGCTGGGAAGGTGTTCGGCCTCCGCAGCAGACGGCTCAAACTCTACCTGGATGAGGACCTGACCCAGGGTAAGATGAAAGGATGGTGCTTTTCATATTGACTTTGGCAGCCACATAGATAATTCAACTGAGTTAAGGACAATGTTTCTGGGCGAATAAACAGCAAGTGGATCATCGGATTTATGCCAACTCTATGCTTTTACATTAGATGAACATTTTACATAAACGAAACATTTTTGGAGCTTTACATTTCACTTCACAAGTTGATGCTCATGTGCAAAACATGCAGATGACGGTAACCTTTTAAATACCATTAATATCACTTTTACTTTACCCTACATGTGTTTCAGTTCTGTATAGTTCAGGAGGGTCATATCTTATTATTAGGTCAGTGAGAAAGTGGCTATTATATTGTGGCACAATTTGGAATACATAAACTTACAGCAAATTCTTTAATTACTTTTCAGGTTTCTTTAATCATGTTTATATTCATCTTATTTGAAATAAACTTACCTAACCTCCTAAATTGAGCTATCTTTAGAGTTTTAATGAAAACAGAGTTTTTTTTCTTTTGGAACATTTGTCCCCACCAACATTAAGCCATAAATACAAACTTTCTTTGTAACTGATTAATGTTTCTATGTTTTTCAGAGTTGCCAGCTGATTCATCAGTCAAATCTCTCGACACCAAAACTCTGTTTGTGAGAGTTCTTCCTACAACTGCCGAAGCATAAATCCAGGGATGACATCTTTAGGGACATTTTTCACAGATGGTCCACAGGTTCCCTGAAATAATTTTTTTTTACCAGTCAAATCCCACCAACAGCCCCTTTGATGATATGCTATTTGTTTGAATCCCTTTGTGGGAATCCTGATGCAAAGCAGTCTTTTCTTTCAAGTTCACAACTGTTAATCCATGGAGTCTCCCATTTCTTGAAATGTCTTAAGACGAATTTAAGCAAAAAATAAGCGTGCCTCAAGAGATCACAGGATCTTCATGTGTTTTAAAGCATTCCAAGATGTGATGATCGCTCTAATGAATCATCGTTTTTAGCAGTTTCTTTCCCCCGTACTGTTTTTAATTTGTCACCAATTATAAGTGACAGTTTTCTAAGAAAGCACAGTGTGTTGCTAGGCTATATTTATTCTGGACAGAGAATAGATTTACATAAATTCTACACTAGAAAGTGGATGCACTTCAAGAACAGAATAATTGTTCATACATAACAGCTAAATGGTGCTGCTGGATGGGTGTCTAAGCGTGGTCATGGAAACTGGAAATTGTGTGATGAAAGGAACACCTGACATTAAACTACCCAGAAAGAAATGCCAAGGGTTCATTTACCTCAGATTTTATTCAGTCTTGTTTTTAAATCTCTTCTTAGAAATTAAAATTCCAGGGAACTGTCTAGCTGTCAATATAACCAATGGATGTTTTTTGTCTTTATTATGTTAATGATACAAATTATGCAAACTACTTCTCTAAAAGGCTTACTTGAGGTGAGCTTAGTCCAGGGTAATTATTGCTTTGGCTCATCACCGGGGAACCAATTTGGCCTATTGTGCTCTCACACAATTTAGAATTTGACAGATAAGACTATTCTGTTCACTGCATTAGGAATCCATTGACAATTATTGAGGGATTTCAAAGGTGAAATTAATTTGCTGGCTGCTGTACCATAAGGACAAAAGGATTCTCTAATAAAAAGAGCAACAAATGGATAATATACTATGTAAAGGAACAAATGGAATAAATCAAAGGTGACTAAGAATCAACATGTTCTTTTTGTATTTCTGCTCATACCGCTGATTGGCAGGAAGGCATACATTATGTTTGGGACTGACGTAGCTGCATCTGATTGCCTCAGATGTTTTTACACACTCATAGTACTTTACCATGCAAAAAGTGTCAGCGTTGTCGAAAAGTGTCAGCCTTGTCGAAGAATTGGGACCTGCTTTTCACAATAACTGTTTAAAAAAATCTACTGTGAGAAAATGAATAGTGGTTTAACAGCAAATACGAGGGGATTTAGCAGTAGGAGAATGCACTATCTAGTTTTTCCTGGTTTCATATATCATCTTAAATAAGCCTTTTGAAAGCAGCTACTCTGTTACTCTCACTGTAGCAACTTGATAAACCCTAATTATAAATATTGGGCTTCTGGCATTCAGTTTTTGAGAAACATTGTGACTGTTGCTTTTTACCGTCTTATTGTTGGTGACCTAAGGATTGCTAATATCAACTGATGGAGTCATAAACATGCATGGTCCTCTTTCTAGTTTCATATTGAGAATTGAAAGCTACTGTTTCATATGTCCTTTCTGTGGCTGACCCAGTAAATACATGGTCATGGAAAGAGACATTTATCATCCATTGGGTCATTCTTGGAGCCTCTTTTTTTATTTTAAGAATGCCTCAGTCCTAGTTTTTAGTCTAGAACCCAGAGTGAACCAGAGGTTTACTGTGTAGACATGATGTCACTCTAAGAGACACCTATGTCATTAGACTCCATGCTTTCATTAATTTTACCTTTTTCTTGTCTTAGGTTAGTGACCTTGAGGTTGGGGAATTAAAGTAGATCTGAATGTGTTCATTAATGAAGAGGCTGAGAGGGATAACTGGTTGAAGGCAGTTCAGGTAACTCTCAATTGGGGGCGCTGCTGCAGAACCTCTCTCTCCTTTGACACTCAGTACCATACTCTGAATGTACTACTTATTTGCATCCAAATTAAACTCTTGGATACAATATTAATCTTACTGATCACAAACATTTAGTTTCTGCAGGCTGATGGCACCAGTACAGAATTTTAAATTGCATCTCCCCTTAAAAATAATTAATCATGAACACCATTTTTTTTTTTGCAGCATCACCCAAGTAGATTTCACACATATGTGAAATAATTACTTAAATCCTTAACCTTAATTAACACTATCCAAAAAATACTAAATAAAATGTTGAGAGGTTACATGTATATAGATTAAGGTAAAAAAAAGCGTGGTTAGTTCTTTATATCTATTGATGATATACTGTACATTGTTTACATTGTAATACACATAATGTAATACTTTAAAGAGAGGATTTTATCAACTTATATAGGGCCTATATCACATCATAGTGACTGCTTGTTTTGCTCTTGCATGATATCTTGTGTCTTCAGTATTTGGGAACTTTGAGGGGAGATGTTTACACTAATACTGTAATTTCATTTTAAAAATGCTTGAGAAGATCAGCCTTTTTAAAGGCTTAGGAAAAAGTGCCACTTCAAATGTGAGAAGAAGCCTATAAAGTACTTTCCACCTGTGAATTTCAGCATCTCCATAATCAGTGTCACTTCAGTTTGATGGTTTTATCCTCCCCCCTCCTGGGCGGAGCAGCATGCTGCTTCACTGGTTAAATATTAAACACACAGCTCTTGTCTCATCCTCCTCTCATCCGTCTTGCTCCCATCTGCTCCTGCTGCTCCATTTGTGCCTCTGCACACCCCGGCCCGGGTAAGAGAGCAGGTCAGCGACCCATCTGCTGATAGACATCACAGAAATACTCTTTGCATCATGGGCGATGTGAACATGACCCCTTTCATCTTCCTCTAATAATGGACAGCAAAACTCATCACAGTGTGCTGCAGTGACAGTCAGCATAGAACAAAAGTTTCTCCACAGGGAAGAATAAAGACAGCTGTGTTTTCAACAATACAATGACCAATAAGGGCTGTTTCCAACCAATCCACCCTGGCAACATGCATCTGCTGCGTAATGGAAAAATGTAAATCTCTGCCAGTAAATCAATTTTCAGGCCCCGCATGTTGCTCACTGCAGAAAGACAGCAGCAAATACAACTTCAAAGTAAGCAAGTAAAGATGGTTAAAGGGAAAAAAAGATCGAGACCGTACTTTATCTGATCATACACACATTCACCTGACTCAGTAAACATACATTGTTGCATCTAAAATGTACAAAGAAATATTTTATTTTCATTTTCATGAAAGAATAAAGAAACACTCAAGCAACCGAGCTAGTTGTGTCAATGATATCCATAAAGCAAAGTTGAGTTAGGATTATGTATCATTCTTTACCTCCAATTGTCTCTATTTTTAAATTAAAATATAACACTTCTTAACTCTGTGTTTACTACATTACAAACAATACATCTGGATTTAACATCTACAGTGCATTTTTTGCTTGCTTAGCCAGTAGGTCCAGATTGGCCAGAATCTCTTTATAAGCAGTGACCTACATAATTTGACCTCTGTTCCACATATGTTAATGTGATTACATAAATTACATCCTGCAATAATGCAAATAAAGACCTTGTAGCTTTTCTCATATTCCACATAAGAGCAGGGGTTGGCAATCCTTTTGATATGGAGTGCCATTTTAAAATGTTCTTGTCAATCAGCGTACCATGATGACATTAACGTTAACATTCAGTTAAATGATGACCCAACATCAATATATTAAAAATAAAACATTAAGGCTACATAAATGCCGCAGATAATAATTGTTTTACTGTAGGTTACAACTTTTTTCCATAGGAAGGCATGGACACGTTTATCCCATGTAGCCTGTTTTTCTTATGAGGTCCCCTTAAAAAACAGTTTTGGTGTTTTCTTCTTCTACTGTTAATTTGGTATTGCCCCTTTCCGTCAGCCATCTTTATCATGTTAAAGAAGCACGTGTCAGGAGTTTTCTTTAATATCAGCATAATTAGGCAGACATTTTTCATTTGACAAAATTGCAGAATTCATGAGGAATGGAAATATATTGAAACTGCGGTAAGTGTTGTTTTTAAAGTTTCCCTTTTTAAGTACAACAAATAAAAACTGATGCTAACAAGCTAGCCACAAGTTAGCTTACATCTCGAATGCACGTTAATTTCAGATCAGTAAATCACAACCAACATCTCAAACGTTAATACAATGTAATGCTTAGGCTACGTTAAATGATGCACAAACTTGGCCAGTCAAGTAAAGCAAAATGTAAGTGGAAAAACCGTTTATTATTAATACTGTAATTCAATTAATGGCTTGTGAACCGATTTGCAAACATTCGTAATTCACCGGACACCTGCAATGCAGCTAACGTAGAAAGCTAACTGTGTGTGTAGCATATTAAGGAAAGTCCCGTCTATTGTAAAAGTTTGAAAGGTAACATTAAAGCTAACTTTGGCTATCTTAATTAAATCCCTTGTATAGGTGGTTTATACTGTTGTTACGGCTGTTTATTAACAATGATGTATGAATTGTGACATTGCACAGCACATTGCAGCTCAACTAAAACCGTGTTCATGGTTTGCCCTCCTTTTAATGAAATGAATGGTTAGACCCTTTTCTGAAAATCACAGGCAAATCAGTACTAATTTCGAACAATAATGTACAACAATTATGCTCCTCGCCTGCAGTTAGGAGACTGCGCCAAAAGTAACTAAGTGTCGGGAGGTGCGTGGTGACTGAAGGGGGAGCACCACCTCGTCTCTGCTACAGCTTGCTCTCTCCTGATCTTCTGAATGCGGCACCTATCTTCATCCTGATGCGCCTGCTCCTCCTCTTCTTCCTCCTGGAACAGCAGAAACAGGTAGGACACGTTTCCGATTTGGGAAAGAAATAACCCACACATCCCGTTAATGAGAGTGAAATAGTTGATCATATTCCACCACTTGACTAGCCTTTTTTAGTTTGTCCATGTCATGGTTGTAGATAATGGGAAATGCCCTAGCATCCGTAGTGAGATGCGTCGGCAGAAAGGCACACTGTTGCTACCCTCTCAGTCTGCTTTTGCCTCAGAGTTGTGCAATCTGCCGCAGGTATGCAGTGGAACAGAGGGGAAGGATGCAACCAATTACTTTTTTATTACACTCTTCTATACTGCTGGATGTGAGCTGCACATGGTGCATCATCTCTCAAATTATACAATTTGAAGATATACTTTTGGCTTGATGATATAAAAGGTGACCCATTTTCAGTTCAAATACGTTCCACTGAGAGCAGCAGTACTCAAAGTAGCCCCAGTTTGTGCCTCTATGTTACCAGTTGCGATTAAATCACAGTGCTACTGTAAGCATCAGATTGTATGAAAACAGTTACCAATGATTCAAATATCTTTCCAGGATCTTCTACTTTTAAGAAAGAAAAACATATTATTTTGTTGCTGTTTCTTTTCAATGTTTTATATTTTCATATATAGGCTACATTATTTTCATAATTTGCTTTAAGCAGGTCATATGACATTTTCAGATACTTGTAATAGGATATTGTTTCACAACTTGAGATTCTAGATGGCAAATATTATTATGTTTGTGCCACTGACAGGTGTGATATTAAACACCCTTTAGTATTTTTCAAAGCAACCAGCTCTGCCTTTCAAAAATATGCAATCTCACAAATAGGGTAAACTTAAAGAAGCCCAACTGAAGCTGTAATCAGGGATTCACTAAATGTGTTACCTGTCTTTTTACTGACGGTTACCTAATTTGTTGAAAAGTAATAAGTAAAACACTTAGTTTATGGTAATGACAATTGTTGTTGACTTTTGTGATGATAGCCAATTAACCAATACTTGGATTAAAAGAGCCCCTGGCATTATTGTTTTTATTATACTTTAGTTGTGTAACTGTTATGACCAGTTGTGGATCAGTATTTGTGATTTTTGCAAGGTTAATTGTTCCATTTGTCAGCAGTCACAAACCTCATTCACACCAACGCAACTCCGGTTCAAGCTCCGTGCTAGAGCTTTTCAGGTTCAGAACTGGTTCTTCGGTTTAGCTCCGGCTCTTTTCACACTGCCCAGAGTCCGACTGGCGCTGCGTCATTCCGTCATCGTTTGCGTCATGACGTAACCATTTGCGTGCCTGCTTCATAAAGCCAAACCACGCGGAAACCCCTCACAGCTGACACCGACAACAACAACAATGGCTGATTGCCCTCCAGCTTCCTCTGTACCTCTTCGGAAGACCAGATTCCCAGTAGGGAGCTGGTCTCTTCAGTGGACCACTGCTGCTTGTTAAGTTTCTCCATCGTTGTGTACAAACTGGATAAAACGCGGGCTTTTTGTTGTTCAGGAGTTGATCCCGCCCTAGCCCCTGCCCCTGCTTCGACGTAAGCGTGACGTATGTGGTGCTTTTGCTCTGGCTGGACAATTTTTTGGTGCTTGAAACGAACCGGATTCCGGAGCTAAGAGGCTGCTCCACTGCGGTGTGAAGAGGAAAGCCCGGTGCTTTTCAAGCTCCAGCTCCGAACCGGCCCTGAAACACCGTTGGTGTGAATGAGGTAACAGTGTTCAAGGTGAACTAATGCAAATCACGAAGACGCACTCCACATAATGATACCTACTGTAAAAGAAGCCTGCTCACAAAAGTGAAATACCTTGGTCTCAAAATACAATTTATATTAGGTGGTTTTATATAGGGTGAGAAATGCTACCATGTGAACACATTTACTTTTTTTTTTTTTAACAAACCACTTCATATCCACATTACAGTTCTCAAACCACCTATTTTTAAGTTAGAAGACAGGTGGGCCAGGCTTTGGTTGGTTACCTACAACTCTAGTCTAGTAGTTAGTTACTGCACTTCCAAATATAAGATGCATGTTCCTGACTCCATTATGAACGTGTGGGTACCAGGGTTGCAATGTTCCAGAATCCTGCAGAGAAACTAGTTAGAACATCCTATAATACCCACAGGAGTATTGTTCAAAACTATAGAATCATCTGAGGTTGATAGGCAGACCCATTCATTTTCTTCACAAACCATATAGCTCCATTACTACTGCTCCTCTGACGCCTTCAATTAATGATGTGTTCCCCATGTTTTTTTGTGTTTGCAATGTAGTAGGAATGGGCATTCTTTTGTGTCATTACTTATAGAGGTAGTGTAGCTCCTATACTGAGGTTGGTTGAGCAATTGATCCAGAAATGTGGCCTACATAAGACACTGAATTCAGCATTTGGTTAAGTCTGAAAAAAGGTATTATGTTTACACAATTGAGGCACATTAAATACTTGATTAGCTATTCAAATCATGAATTCTAATGAGCCATTTAGGACTGTTAATTACTGTTGCAGATTCAGTGTTCCATCTGTCATTTGCATACCATGGCACAGTTAGAAGTGATTTAACCGTGACCAATTTTACTGCAAAAATCAAAAACACAATTGCAGGCATTATGGTCCTCACAGAATCTCTGGACAGATGGATGGAAAATCAGTCCCTCATTATGTTTCTTATGGGTTGAACTCCCCCCACCCTCTCTATCTCGCTCAGTAGCTTGATTGAATGCATGTTTTCCACCGAGTAATCTCACAGTGAGAAATGGCACCATTGTTTCAGCTGTCCAGATGTATTAATTAAAAACATGTGATCACAGCTATTTTTTTTATTGTAAATCTTTTTGGTGAACAGTTTTATTGCAAAATGGGTATGCACATTTCCTTTTTTACTTTTAGATTATGTAAAATCCTCTCTTGATCATCTTCTGTCTTATATTCTTTGTTGAATTTGACACCAACTCCTAGGCACAGTGTTCACTGGATCAGTGCAGCAAGTTTTCTGTAAAGGACACATTTCTACAACAAACACATGTCAAACAACTGTTAAACTTTTGTTTGACCATTTTCATGTTAGAAGTACTGCCTCTGAAAGACTTGGTTGTTGGACTGCTCACATTATACCCTGAAAGAAACGGCTGCTTTTTGTATTTCCATATTTAGCTTTGCACTACTGTTTACCTTATTACTGTATGTAGGAAATGTCTAATTAGGCTATTGTTGGCCTTCCTGGCTTTACTGGCCGGATTTCCAGGTCTTTGCAAAAGTGGACTTTCAGCACTTGCAGTTAAATAATCTAGACTCCAGAGTAAAGCGCACATTAAAGAGCTTACAGTAGGCTGTTTGTATTGGATGCATTCAGGCCAAACCTTTGCTCAACAAAGCCTTCAGTGCACTAAAGGAACTTGCAGGATTTCATCTTTGAGGAATTGGGCATTACAATAATGTAAGTAACAAACATGTATGTAACCAACTTGTAATGGAATAGAAATCAGTCCATACCGTTTGAAATGCTTTTATCATAGTGTGGTTCTGTATGTTTTATACATGCATTGTTTTGGGGATTTTTGATACTCCTACCTCCTAGGCTTAAAATTCCTGCCTCGTATGAAACACAGCAGGAACCTCCTGACTGGCCACCTAAGTTCCCTCCTGCTGACTTGCTGTTCTGTGTTGCACTCCCCCAGAATTCACTGTGCATTTCTGTGTGGCATTAGAAAGAGAGAGATTTTTACATTTGATAGTGGGAGTGCACACCCTGTTTTTGATAGAGAACGCTTATTTCCAATGCAGAGGGGCAGGAACACATTTGAATCACTGTTTTCTTTGGTATGAAGGACAGATTAGGCTCCAGAAATTAATTATCAAACCAGTTTTCATAGATGTTTTAGCAAGGATGGATCCTCTGTATTTGCTGCTGTGTTCTGAAAGGGTCAGCCTATCTGTATGGGAAAGCATTTTTCTTTTTAGAAAACTACAAACTATAGAGGTCAACATGAAGCAGGATGCATGTATTTAATCAGAAGTTAGTATAATTTCCAGTATCACAGAAAATAAGCAATCAGTGAAACAGTAACATGTATTGACTGAAACTGCCCTCTTTATTTTCCCATGCTGTTTCATTTACTGTCTGCTTTGAGACAAATATGGTCCCAAATATAATCCAAGAAACAAACTGAATTATCAATGAAATTATTTTATCTGTGAACATCTTGCCAATTGGCAAAGAAAAAATATGTACCAAAGAAATGTTGTTAAGTTATGGTTGTATTTTATGTGTTTGTAATATGATTTAGTTAGTGCTAGCCAAAACTGTCCTCCCAAGATAATAGAGAGCGTAAATCATTTCAGAAAAGAACCCATAACAACATTTATGTTCAATCTACAAAGCTCTCTAGCAGAAAAAAGATGATGATTGGAGTCTATAGGGAGCAAAAGAGGAAATCCTGTTAAGTTGTTAAAAGAGCTGCGATGTCCGTCCGCAGAGAGAGAAGGTCTGTGTGGTAGGAAGGGTCGACAACATGTTGGGAGACCATCGTTAGCTTCCTTTATTCTACAAACAGTAAATCAGAATCAGAAACAGGTTTATTACCAGGTAGGTTTACACGTGCTAGGAATTTGACTTGGTGTCGTGGTGCATAAAAAAACAAGAATTAAAAACACAGGTAGAGAACTAGAAAAATATTAAAATTAAAATATAACACTATTTACATTACATTGCAATGGAATAGAAAGAATAAAATATGGAATACAAATCAGCAGTAATACAAAATATTGTAATTATGACTAAAATCAATCCCTAACTATAACCAGGCTGTTATCATTTATACCATGTCCAGAAAGACCCACAATCTAATAGTGATTTGGACCAACAACCTGATTTTCCCCTGACCATAACCAAGTTATTTTCCCTGAACATAATTAAACCTTAACCACAGGGCTCAAGACATAAGTTTCCCCATGAGTTTCACCATGCACGTAGTTATACATATGTATCAGTATCAGGGTCAGGATGGTTTTGCACTAGCAGCTAATGTTCTGTTCAGTGAAGTGCCCGGCCTGGTTGTTTATGTGTGCGGGTTTCACACTTGTTAAGCACCATACATTTTTCCGTAGTGGCATAGAACTTTACCAACAATCCGTTTAGCTGTGTGTTTCAAAATGTATGTGATATTTTTCTTACTATTAGCAATATGTGTGTCAACTCATGATCAAAGTATAGCAGGAGACCGACTGAGCCAGTGTCATTGATATCTGCTATATGAACTGGAAAGGGTTTATGGCATGTTATATGGAATTGGCAGTATCACACTGGTAATAAAGACATATATGAAATGGTTTTGGGTCAGGGTAATCCTGCAAGGTCATGAGGTTAACATGTCAAAGGATGTTCAGTAGGACTGGAGCTGAGAAGGACCTTGACCTCTTGCAAACATACCTACATCCCAGAATGAAACAACATTGTCCTCTGGGTGTGTGAAATGATGTCCCTAGTAATTTACTGTTCAACAGTAAGGTCATACAGGAGACACAATCATATGTCATTGTGTGGAATTGTTGTGGCATTGAAGTTGTCCTTGTACTGTTGTCGTTGTTGTTGCCAGTCTTCTTCCAGAACAAGCTGTTCTTACACACATGTTGTAGTCATCGTGGCAACCCTTCTATAGCGCTTGGATGCTGATACATTTTTTATATCTTAAATCACAATCACTTCTGCTGAAGGGCCAATGCTTAAACGACATAGATTCTCTAAATACCTCTAAAGCTGTGCAACAGGATTCCTGCAGGGTGAAAGGGATTTGGAAATCCATCTGTGCTCACAGTGCACCCTGGCGATCATGTTTCTCTTGTATCTTTGTTCTCTTTTCTCTCTATGTCTGTCTATGTTTCCAACACTCTTCATCAATTAGCAGTCAATGCTGGTTCCTATTAAAAATGTAGCTACAGACCCATGTAAGAATAGACAGGCTTAGCAAGGTTAGCTAACCCTAACCCATGTGTTTAAATTCAGATATAAGATACTTATGGGTCATGGCTGATTGACTGACAGCCGGACGGTTTCCATTGGTGGCTGGACCACTGCATCTCTACTAAGTAGTTAATGTACTACAGTTATTCTTATGATCATTTTAAAACCCTAAAATGTAGGCTAAAAGTAAAAAGACACCCCCCTTTCTTTCTGACAGCACTGTATGTAACCAATTTTGTAACCAATGTTGCTATAGCACGTGACACTTGTTTTGTGGGATTGAGTAACACACTTAGTGCTTGCTGTCAATATCAGTGGATTTTGTGTAGAGCGGGGGATGCTTTCCACACGCAACTTTATTTATTTGGCAGCACAATACACACAAATACAGTCATATACTAGGGGTGTAACGGTTCACAAACATTTCGGTTCGGTAAAATGATCACAAAACATAAAATATTAGTTTTGGGTTTTTAATTATTATTAAACTGTGAACATTCACTCAAATAAATACAAAATATAATAAAATAAACATTAAGGTGCAGCATTTAGATGAACTGAAATAATCTGTATTTGAACTGTACTGTACTAGTACCTAAGCAGCCAGCTTGACATTAGGACTTGCTTGCTTGTTTGCATGTTTTTTTTAAGAAAAATGTACTTGTCCACATTGCTTGCCGAAAGGGCAGATCTGCTGTCACTAACAATGTCTCCTGCTCTGGAGAACAACCTCTCGCTAGGGACAGAGATAGCAGATACAGCCAGGTAGCGCTTTGCTAACATGGCAACTAGGGCCGTACCCGAATATTCGACTATTCGAATATTCGTTCGTTGGCCAACTTTTCGGGTTTCAATGTCATTATTCGGATATTCGTTTTTTAATTTTCTTTCAAAAATATATATTTTTTCCCCTAAATGTATGCTATCAATAAAGGAGAATTGCCATATTCTTATACTATATTTATACTTTTGAATTGCACTGTTAAAATGCGAAAATATATACAATCTCAGCCTGTGCTCCTGACAACGCGTTACAGTCACGAACGCAAACGGCACGCTTCATCTCGCTTCACCTCGTTTCACACACCTGAACACAAAAATGCCGAAGACTTCAGCTGTGTGGGACCATTTTAAATTGGACGACGGTAAGAAGAAGGCAGTGTGCCAAATATGCGACAAGAAGCTTGCCTACCACGGTGGCACAACAACTCTGAAAAGTCACCTGGATGCTGTAAGTAGTAGCCTAGCTTAGCTTAGCTGTTGTCAAGTTGCCATGATGAAGCTGCTTTATCTGCCGTTTAAACAGTAACGTTACACATGATAAAATCGTGCACTTACTTTGCTTGGAAAATAGTTGCAAGCAAGCAACCGAATAGTTTTTTTATATTAGTTTTTCAATTTGATCCGAATACTGAAAATAATAGGAGCAATGTGGGAACATCTGGGGCTAAGGCAATTATTGGCATACAGTTCGTTCATTTATTTTTCGTTCTTCATTTATTTAAATACTGTTTACTGTATCGGTAACAAGTATTACACTGTTAGGCCTACTGTTACTGCTATATTATTAAAAGTATTGTTGTTATAACAGAAATATGTGTTTTGTATCTTCAGGTTGTAAAACGTTATAGACGGAATTTGGAACCAGATTTGGTCCCCGGGCACTGCACTGCGGCTGGGTTAAATGCAGACGACACATTTAGTTTTAATGTATGCGAGTACTGAGACAATAAATACATATAAATCGTAATAGTATGCTCTTTCTGCGCTTCTGCTTAAAAGCGTGTTGTCAGGTGTCTCGGATTCGGAGCGTGTTATGAAACATTTTGGAAAAAACATTTTTATTAAAAAAAAAAAAAAATCTCTCCGCACCGAATATTCGCTGCTGATTACTACCGAATATCCAGAGCCCGAATTTTTTTATTCGGGACAGCCCTAATGGCAACATAAGGATATTTGGCGTTTGTAATGACTTTGACTCGGTCTGAACTTTTGCGAGTGTTGGAGGCTTAAATGCTAGTGGGAGTTTGGGTCTTTTTTCTTTTGGTACCGGTGATATTCACGTTCGGGTGATGCCTTTTCAAATGTGTGTTCAAGTTTGATGTATTGCCAGCAGCGTAACCAATTTTAGTTGAACAATGCCAACAAACAGCTTTGGTTCGGTCCACCTGACTTTGTCCGTCATCCTTGTACGTAACTGCGAAACCAAAATGTCCCCAAACCGGAGACTTCAATGATGCTGGAGGATTTTCGAGCTCAACTTGATCTGCGTTCGCCATTTTGACAGCTCCTCAAATTACTGACTAAATTTGAACGCATCCCTGTGACCAGCTCTCATAGTATGCCTCTCGTCCAATGAAATGACTTGGTCGCTCTATGACGCGTTGAACCCAATGGGAGCAAATTACACTGAATGCTGCGACGCAGCACCTGAGATTACTTCCAAAAAGTTGTTCACGTTCTCAATTTTTTACGTTTAAAGGTGGGGTAGGTAATTTTGGAGAAACCAGCTCGAGTGCGCTAGAATTTGAAAATACACAGCCGGAAAAAATATGCCACTTCCTTACAGAGCCCCTCCTCTAACACACACGAACGCGCACATGACCAATGAGGGCACGAGATAAGTTTGTGCACAGATGGAAGGCTGACAGGCAGGTAGGCCATCCAGTTATTTTAGCCTGGCCGGCTAAAATGATTGGTCGTGCTTTTTACAGCACTACGGCTTCCAAAGATGTCATTTTTTAATGAATTTTTGTCAAAGCCATTCAGATATTCATTGCTATCGGGATGTTAAGAGCATTCCATGGAATATAACAAAAAGTGTATCTCGAGCCGGTTTCTCAAACTTACCTACCCCACCTTTAACGTTATATTCGTTCGGTACACTTCGATACACACGTGTACCGAACCGAAGGTCCCATACCGAATAATTTCGGTACGAATACGTATACCGTTACACCCTAATCATATATACATATTCACACACCTATTATTGTCCTCCCTGCACATTCAGTTCACCTAACTTGTAAAGGTGCAGTGAACGTCTATGAGTTGTGGTTCACCAAAAGTGAATTAATGTATACTATTGATGCAGAGCTAATAAGTCAGTACCAAATTGTCAGGATCAGTATTCAGTTGGTTATCTAAAAAGCATGGTTAGCTTCCCTGAATACACAAATTCCTTTTGAATGGCAGAAACTTTAAAAAAAACATGTATGCACTTTAAATGCTATCACCCAACTTATAACCTATTATTAGCAACATTATCAGGATGTATCGCATTTTCCATTGCATTTAACCTGCCTCTGGATTGTATCAAGCCTTGGGTATAGCTGTTGTTGAATTCCCACTTCTCCTGCAAGGTCACAGTACAACAGCAAATGCTGCACTGCAGTGTAATGGTAAATGTTTTAAAGCCTCTCAGTTTTCTTAAATACTAAATGAAATAAGTGATTGTTTGTTTTTGCTATCTTCTTTAGTAAAGTTTACTTGGAAAGTAATTGGCTGCAGTGGCTGCTGGAGGACTACAAGTAAATAGATGCATGATGATGGGTACCACTGTTTTCTGCAAAATAACATCCATGTCCCAGCTTTGAGCAGACATATTCAATTCTTCACTTCCTCTTGATCTCCTGTAGCAAATATATTACTTAAGTTCTGCCTCAATTTCACTGACCTGTCCTAATAAGCTTGTGAACATTTATTTAGTGCTTTTTTGGCTGGAGGGATCAGATCATATGTCAAGACATCTTAGTGTCTGTGTGACGTAATGTGTTTGCATGTGTTCCCCATACCAACTCACACCAGACGGTAACAATAAAACCCACTTAAAGAGCAATATCTCAGACTACACTCATTTATTGCACCTTACTGTTACTGTGCAATACCGGAATTGGTTCCCTCCTGAGAAATGGTTCGATAAACCCTTGTTTCTGTGTTGTGGTTTAGCTATTAGACCCCTCTTGACATATCATAAACTCTTACTGTGATGTTTAGTCTTTTACGGTTACAGATGTTCTGTCAGCTTGCCAGCGAGGATGGAAGCTGCCCAGCAAGTGGTACTGTATACTTAACTTTTTCAGACCTCCCCAGGTCAGTGTGTGCAAAACGTTCTCACGTTTTTTTTTATTTCAAGTTTATTTCAAATGTGATCTTGCTGTAGTGAATATGTAGCTTTTCCTCGGTTTAGAGTCAACAGTTTGAATATATAGTGTCAGGCCAGAGTATTAGGCAGTTAAATAGAAGTGTGTGTGTGTGTGTGTGTGTGTGTGTGTGTGTGTGTGTGTGTGTGTGTGTGTGTGTGTGTGTGTGTGTGTGTGTGTGTGTGTGTGTGTGTGTGTGTGTGTGTGTGTGTGTGTGTGTGTGTGTGTGTGTGTGTGTGTGTGTGTGTGTGTGTGTGTGTGTGTGTGTGTGTGTGTGTGTGTGTGTGTGTGTGTGTGTGTGTGTGTGTGTGTGTGTGTGTGTGTGTGTGTGTAGGTTTTTGGGGTACTGTCTATTTACAGCTCAGCCTGTGGGAGATGTCCAAGTCCACCAGAAAGGGCAGGGGGGGCATGGGAAGACCTCCACTCTGCCTCATGTGTCATCATTTTCTGCTCTATATAAGCACTGTGTGTGTAGTTGTGAGTTAGTGGTTGCGCGTACTGTGTGTTGTGTAAATTTTTCTGAAAATAGTCTTAGTGCATATCTCAAGGAATATGACACTCTTGTTCATGCACACACACAATTGTTCAGGGGGGATTGTCTACCCGATTATCCTTGTGGCTCGCCTCACAGCTGGTTGTTTGCATGGCCAAATAGTTTCTCTTCCACTTATCATGCATGCAAATTAGTCGCTTTTCGGCACTTCCTGCTTTTTTAACGCTGATTTGGGTGACTTGTGTAATTTCGTTTTTTCTTAAAACAAAAAATGTTAAAGAAATCTAGACCGCAAAATAATTAAACAAGCGAGTGCCTGTTTCTCCTGGACAGGGACAGGTTCCTTGTACACAACACAAGCGTAACGTGTCATCACGTGGTGTAGTGCTGACGGAACCCCGCTCCAGCACTTCAAATATTTCAGTACCCATAAGGAGCCGTACACATGCCGCAGTTTTTACGTGGCTTTTACTGTAGTTGTAAGCCCAGTGGCGATCTGATAGCTTTTTCTATGACCAGGATTACTCTCTCCGAGTCCTGACAGACTGACAGGCTCAAATAAACTCAGCTCAGTGGAGATAAGGCACACCTTGATATGATCATTATAGTTATAAAAAAAACAAGAGACTAAATGAAAAACAGGTATAAAATACTGTATGACAGTAACGAAAAAGGGTACCACTTTACAATAAGACTACCCTTATAAAGGATTCATAAAGGGTTTATAATTAGGTTATTAATTAGGTTGTAAACACTTTATTAATCATTAAGAACCATTTCTAACATAGTTTTCATACATCAACACAGGCTTACTCTTTGGCAAGATGACTAAGCCTTATTTTGGCACTAGCTTACTTCGTCTTCTTCATTAGCCAGCATCCTTGGTATCTGTTGTTCACTGTTGAGTTGATTGCCCCACTTCCATCTTGATGTTTCTTGGCATCTCTTTATGACCATTTATTTACGAGTTACTAACATGTATAACTGCCAAAAGGGAGCCTTATTGTAAAGTGTAAAACACATTCCCACTTTTTAATGAGTTACTACCATTTCTAATAAGGCTTAGCAGTACATATACATGTGGGCTCACTATTTGGCAAGCAACCGATCATAGTTGCCCTGTTTATCTCATGTCTTATAAAAGCATATTAACGATTTATAAAGTGTTCACAACCTAATTAATAAATGAATTACAAACTATTCGTAAACCCCTTTATAAGGGTAGTCTTATTGTGAAATGGTACCCAAAAAAGTTGTTCAAAATAACAAGAATAAAGTTTAAAAGGGGAGTGATTTTGTAGAATATCCATTAAGAAAAATATAAATCTGCTTACAGTTCTGTTTCATATGCAAGATGTATCTCTTCATTTGCTCTCAAAGTGCACCAGATTGATGCTTTTAACTTCATCAGTAAAACATTTTTTTTCCGGCATCCGGGGGGCATGCTCCCCCGGTAATTTTTTTTCAAATGTTGGAGTTAAATGCATCAATCTGGTGCACTTTAAGGGGAAGATAAAGAGACTAGATATATGGGAACACCTATGTGAAACAGAACTGTATACATTTCAATAATCATAAAATCATGGCCATAACCAATAACATACCATTTCCAATATGAAAAAACACTGAAACTTGTTTATTTATTTATTTTTGGTTCATTTATAGTTATGAGTGTGTCTGTGCTCCTGAATCAGCCTCTCCTGTCTCCCTCCTCTCCTCCCTGCTCCTCTTTGAGGCAGCAGCAAAGACTAGTTTTAGCTCTCAACAAGTTTTAAAAGTGTATCTTATCTTTTTTCACCTACCTAACTTTTTTATTTTTTATTCATGCATATTTTACTAATCACTATCCCCTCAAATGGAAATATGTGTTTACATAAATGGTGAACAAACCGTTTGAGACCCACTGAGAACTTAGACTAAGTTAACTATCTAAACACTCAGAGAGTCCTTTACCTCACATGAGCTGATGTTATCCCGAGCTTTAATGGCACACAGAGACCAATCAAGGGCTTTGTTTTATGATCTGTATGACAGTGGCCATGTCGGCAGACCACATCATGTAGACAGCCAGTCACCCTGTGTGAGGCAGGCCACTTAACAGGCCTGGCCATCGGGAAATCCCCCGGTCCTCCCGATGGCCAGTCCGGGACTGGGTACAGGAGGCGTAGAGCGAGGGATCATTGTCCACAAGTAAATCAATCCCAGATGGCGTCATGATCGCGGACGAATACAAAAAAAAACTAAACTGGTCGAGAAATATACTTGGGCAGCCGTTAATATACCTGGGCGGCCCGCCCAAGTATAGTCTATGTGTGGGAAACCCTGCATTTGCACACATCTTGTGTCCATATCTTTCTGTTTTGGTGGTCATGCCACAACTGTGCACATGCATCCATGCATGCGTGAGTCGTGTTAAGTCGTGTGATTTTAGTTTTTTTAAGCAGAGGTTGAGTTCAATCATTTGTATGGCCCTCGGAGGATGTTGTAAAAATTGAAATGGCCCTTGAGAGGAAAAAGGTTCCCCACCCCTGGTGTAAATAATAATGAAAACCTTTTATTTATAACTTAACATCTCTGACTCCTATTCATCTGAGTATATCATAAAGAATAGCCAGTTAATTGAAGCATTATAGCACAGGCCTTTGTTAGATGGTATATTACGCAGTTTTTTTTCTGCTTCAAATATTTCTCTCTTTTTTCACCATACGTGTGTTTGCATCCCTGACTTATAGTGATTCCTTATTTTCAGAGAGCGAGAAAGAGCAAAAAGAACAGGAGACACTCTTATTTGACATTTAATGAACACATGCTTCAATACCCAGATTAATTCACATTGACCCTGAATTGTAACCCAACAAAGCATTTGAGATTGATACATTTTTTTTTTCCTTTCTGATTCCCAACAAATAAATCCTTCTCAAAAAGATACCCTGATATTCCTTGTTGTCGTGGCTTTTAAATACCGGGGACTTCCCCTTCCAGTTGTGGTAATTGATGAAGTTTTACTTGAAAATGTTCAGTTGCCAAGCTCGAAGACATTCTTCTAGAGCTGGCCACTAGGCTTCCTCTTGGGAGCAGTTTTTTGTTTCCCTACTATACTCAAGGGAGCCTAAACAGCTAGTGGGTCTGTGTAGGTTTAAGTGTATAGATGCTCACATTCATTTCGCTTAACAATATAATTCTCAGGACGACACAAAACTGAACAACATTCTCTATTTACAACCATCCTACTATAAACACTTGGAAGCCAATGTGGGGCAGCACTCAAAGAAAATGTAAACCACCATCCAACCACTGTAGTGACTAAAGAGCTAGTAAACCATTTACTTCTAATAGACTTGCTAGACCACCACGCTTGAATCTCAACCAAATTGACTGATTGTTCATAGTAGTATTGGCTTTTCATTTATTTTTACATTTGACTAATTGTTACACCCCTACTGTATTTTGAGATACAGAATTTTGCACAAACATAAAAAGAATGTGACAATGCTCTTGATTCCCACTGCTATACTGTATCTAAACACGCCTGCAGCATCCACTTTTGCACACCGTTGCATACAGCGCAGTTCTTTAGGATATCCAGTCCTGGGGTCATATACCGAGTCCTGACCACAGTGGTCTTGGATTGGATCCCCCCCCGTTTTTTGTCCCCTCTTTCCCCCGCTCCCCTGTCTATAATCTGTTCTATCCAACGGCAAAAAGCCAATCAAACAATCTTACAGGTGACACCCGTATGACTAGGGATGGGTACCAAGCCCCGGCATTAAACGGGCCCCGGGGCTGAATTATTAAAGACAGTGGTACCGTTAAGCTCCGACGTTATCGGTGTTTTTATCGGTACTGGAGACATCTAAAAAAATATGTCATATACACTGAACAAAACTCTGAAACGTGCAGTTTTGCTTTATTGGGGGGGTCTGGGGGGGTCCGAAAACCCTAGGGTTAAACCCTAACCCTAACCCTAACATGTCACCCATTGAGCATGTTTGGGATGCTCTGGATCGGCGTATACGACAGCGTGTTCCAGTTCCTGCCAATATCCAGCAACTTCGCACAGCCATTGAAGAGGAGTGGACCAGCATTCCACAATCAACAACCTGATCAACTCTATGCCAAGGAGATGGGTGACACGTTAGGGTTAGGGTTAGGGTTTAACCCTAGGGTTTTCGGACCCCCCCAGACCTCCCCAATAAAGCAAAACTGCACGTTTCAGAGTGGTCTTTTATTGTGGCCAGCCTAAGGCACATCTGTGCAATAATCATGCTGTCTAATCAGCATCTTGATATGCCACACCTGTGAGGTGGGATGGATTATCTCGGCAAAGGAGAAGTGCTCACTATCACAGACTTTTTCAGATTTGTGAACAATATTTGAGAGAAATCATTATTTTGTGTATATAGAAAACGTTTTAGATCTTTGAGTTCATCTCATTAGAAATTGGAGCAAAAACAAAGTGTTGCATTTATATTTTTGTTCAGTGTATATCATTGCTGCACAAACATTATATTGCAGTTTTAGTGTCGCAAACTCCGTTTCTATTACGTAAAAAGACTGCAAAATGCGTCTATGATTATTTTTAGTATTTTCGATCTTTCCAATCCAGACGAGATATCTCTCTCCCCCGTCTGTGTGCGAGGGGGCGGGGCAGCTTACACACACGCAGCTGCTACATGCAGCAACACACACACACGGAGTAGATGGCGGAGAGAACTAAGCGCTCCGAGGTGTGGTTAAACTTTACCCGCCTCGATGTGAACAATGCTCGTTGCCAAAAGTGAAATAAGAGTTTAGCATGTAAGGGCGGTAAAACGAGCAATTTGTCTAAACATCTTGCAAAAGTGCACCACATTCAGACCGTTTTCGACTGTCTTTCTAGTAGCTCTGTAGCCCCCCCATCCATGAGTAACGTTTCTATGTCAGGTGTTACGTATGCTAGCAGCAACACACGGAGTTAACACAATTATATAAACATGGGTTAATGATTAGAGGTAACAAGAGTTATTTAGTTTGTTAAAGTTTCAACTATTCTGTTTACAATTCTGTCATCAGATTATTTAATACAATTTGTTAAAACATTGTTGTTTCTTTTGATGTGAAATATTATTTATTTAATTTAAATAATAAGCAATGTTCATTTTGTTTACAATTTGTTTTGTTAATTTACCTTATTTTTTTCTCCAAAAGAACCGATAAGAGTACCGTTAAAGGACCGGATCGATAAGCGGTACCGGTAAAAGTAGTAGTACCGTTAAAACCTTAACGATCCCTACGTATGACGTAGGGTCAATTTGACATTTGATCCATCAGATAGGCCGATGATGCACGTTTCACCAGCATTACTCTATGTGTCTCTGTCTGAAAAGAGTGTAACAGTGGGTGGAAATTGAACAGATGGACTGATTCCCAACACATTCCCAAATGCGAGAAACAAATGTTGGCAGGGAGAGGTTTGTGCTCTGCTATCTCCAGTGAGTGGAGGCTCATAACTATGTTACAGTATGCTTAGTATTCTTAGTTAATTAAGAGACTGTTTAGATATTACTCTTCTTTTCACTTGTCAACCCTCCATTACTGTCTCTTACTCTCTTTTTTGTGTATTTTTTATAAAGCTTACCTGATTTTTTAAATTAACTAAACATTATCTAAAGGTAATAGTAAACTATTTGAGAAAATTGTCATTTTAGAGTTAAATGAAGTTTGCAAATGAAATGTTGTTATTGCTAAAGCTAAATCAAGTCAAATTAAATGGGTTTGTTACGGTAACTTATTACCCTCATCTAATTCATGACTGCTGGCAATTTTGATATTCCCGTTCCAAGATATTGAAAATGTAAGGTGTGTGTGTGTGTGTGTGTGTGTGTGTGTGTGTGTGTGTGTGTGTGTGTGTGTGTGTGTGTGTGTGTGTGTGTGTGTGTGTGTGTGTGTGTGTGTGTGTGTGTGTGTGTGTGTGTGTGTGTGTGTGTGTGTGTGTGTGTGTGTGTGTGTGTGTGTGTGTGTGTGTGTGTGTGTCAGTCAGATCTGTTAACCTGACTACTTCTTCGTTTGCTTGCCAGCTCCTTAGCTTCGTCCAGTTTTTCGACGCTCTATGTTTCTTTATCTCATCTTCATGCTGGTAATAAAAAGGAATACATCAAAGCAAGGTTGAGAACTGAGCAAAAGTCTGGCAGTGATCCTTTCTTTGCTTTGTCAACATTACCTCACAGGAACAGGAAGCAGGACAGGTAGCAACATCACCTCAAGCAAAGAGCCTAATGATGAGTGGTGTTAATTATGAGAAACATTATAAAACAATGGACTTTGGCCATGATTTAGAAATCTAATTTTACTTTTGTAAGTCACATTTAAACAACCACCCCTAAACCCCAGAATCCCCAGATACCTTAAATCAAACATACTCACCGCCGGCAGAACAAGAGAAATCCCTGTAAGTACAATGTTGATATTTGTCAAGATTGACTGGCTCTGACTATGTGTGTGTCAGTTTGTGGTTTCATTACAAGAGGTCCTATATATACACGACACCAGCTCTGTCCCTCCCTGCCTCTCTCTCCCTCTCTCTCTTCCTTCATCTCTCTCTCCCTCCCTCCTTTTCTCCCTCCCTCCCTCCTTTCATTTGTTCTAGGGATAGAGCCCTAGTGTGAAGCTTCTTGTTCTTATACTTTCTTGTGCTGTGCAGCTTTCCAGTCTTTCAGAATGAGTTGGCTTATGGCAAATACACTGTCCACGCGGCGTGGAAAAGCCCAGTTCGGCCTGCTGTCTGCTGCTTCTACAAGCTCTCCACGTTATATTTAGTCTTGGACAGGCCGCCCTGCTACTACAACTATCATCAGCACCAAAAGGGATATCTGGGAAAACTGTACTTTTCAGCGTCACTGCATTTCTCTCTCTCTGCCGATTCACTGTAAGTAAATTCTTTTAAAACAATGACATTTCTGTTTAATTTGAGTCTGTGTTTTCTACTATGGAGAAGGCACAAAGGGATTAGTTGCACTTACCATGTTACAGTGGTAACACTTAACATCTTTGTATGCCTTAATGTATCAAACTACATTTGCAATGGGATCAATAATCAGCATTGCTTTAGACTGGAATGTGAAGAAACATGAGGTTTCACTTTGTGAGCTCTTTTCTTGTTCTGTTAAAGCAATGAATGGCTTGTGAGTGACTTTGTGGGATATAGAGCATTACAATTTGGACTATTATGATAGTGTCAATGTATAGAAGTAAAAACAGTCTTGACCTGTACACAAACTTAGTTAGGTGTGGTAAACTTTGTTAAAACACAACTGCGTGATATAACAAGGCTTATTGAAACAAAAAATCCAATACAGCATTACTTTTAGTGTCACTGTCTTTTTAATCCTTTTACTTGACTGCTTTTGATTCCATGCTAAACGCCATGCTTTCCATTTGTCGTTATAGGGAATTGTTAGAGGAAGACACATATTTGTCTGCAGCTAAAACATTTCTCTTACTCATCAGTTACAAAGGGAAAGGGGGGGGGGGGGGGGGGGTGGGATTTGGGACGTGTTTGTGTTTGCATTTGACAGAGGAAGCAGACTGCAAGACATGGAAAGTTTCAAAGTAAGCTTCTCATCCCTGAAAATGGAAAGTCAGAGAGTAGGCAGACATAAAAAAGAGAGAGAGAGACAGGATGGTGGGAACATCTGGAGAAACAAGACCAGGGCCAAACCCTGTGACAACATGAAGGGACTGGAAAGTCTCCTGAGAGAGGCTTGAACACACACTCTCACAGTCACACATGTGCATACATGTCAGTGGATGTTAGTAGGATGATAGTTTGAATACATTGCCTAATGGTGATGAGCTAAGTTTATGGCCAATTAACTTTATTTTGGAAGATTTCAATTACCAAAAGAAGTGTTTTTTATTAATCCCTTGTCACTATTATGATGATAAATAAGGTTAAATGTGTTACGAAATGTGTGCCCAAGCCTCATTTTGCCCCTACATGGGAAGTTGCAATGTGATCTGCTGCTCCATTCATTGCCTGCGCCGCACACTGTTGTACACAGCCCGCCTGCTGCGCTCTACTCTGGTCTTTAAGGAGACATCATGTGGCTATATGTTCTGTTTCAAGGCTTTGTAATCTAATGGCATACCGCAGGGGGCTTCCTGAATAGTAACAGGAGTTACCTTTTTAATCAAAATGTAATTAATATCATCCGTTCCAGATTTCTGTTTGTATTCTTAGATTCTGGACAGGAACTATTCAGCATTTACATTCAGTTTTCCGATTTTTCACTACGAAAGTATTCAACATACTTTTAATTCTCAACCATTAGGAAGGCCGGTTTCCTTTTTTTAGGATTCTCAATCTTTCTTATTGACTATCAAGAATAATCATTGGGTTAGGACAGATCTGTGCAGTTAGTGGACTGAAGATGCTTGAAAAGTGCAGCACCGAATGCCCCCGAGGGATGGGAGTGGAGGGCAGGGAGAAGGCGGGGTGAGGGGTCGAAGTGTAATACTACCTTCTGGTTGACTGGCAGGCTAGTTTTCATGAGACCAATTATTTGCAGTGCATAGTGTGTGTTTGTGTGTGATTGTGTGTAGAGTTACCCCCAAGCAATTCATCCTTTACTGCAGGGGAGAAACTGCTCGATGGAGCACTACTCCTTCAATTTTCCCTCTTGTCTTTTTTATTTATTCTTCCTCATTCTCACTTACCCTCCCAACCTTCACCTGAACTTCAAGCTATTTTTCGTCAATCTTCCTTTATCCGTGTATAGGAGATTCAGCAATCTTATTGTATAATTGTTGATATTTTGTAGATACCTTTGATTGTGGTGCAGTTTACAATAGTCTGTGCAGGCTTTATTTTCATCTGCATTCCACCATAACATATACATTTGTGGATTTATTTTGACTAGTCCTTCATATGCTAAAAATATGCTGGGGTGAAAGTTCAGTATGATAAAGTGAACTTGCTTCGTTGACCTTGAAAATAGTTAGACATTAAATGTTTCTGCACAAGGCCCATTCACTGGAAATGTTCCAGAGCTTTCAACTTCATCTCATGGCCTAAGTTATTATTTGTTATTAAGTGCTGGGCACCCTGTATCACTAGGCAGTGTACAGGAAATAATGGAAAAACCCAGCTTGCCGTTTTCTTGCACTAGTTTGAAGGAGTGAATGGAAAAATCCTGTTCGGTCAGTGGAAATAGCCCCTGAGAGGAAATAACTTGACCATGCTAATGCCGGGTCCAGAGACGAGTGTACCACGGCCATTAAAGTGCCAGGAGAGAGATACAATCAATGAACCCACGCACTCAGTGCACCAAAGAACAGCGCAGGACGGAGCACAGAGAGGAGCTACCTGCACGCTCGTGCTCACTCAGAGTTCCTGCTCCACAGAAATACAGTGATGCAGATATTCCTCTCTGCCAGCTGTATTTGTTTCTGATTGGGCTGAGGAATGATGTCCAATCTATGCATAGTATCTCTATGCTGACTTAAGAGCAAACATTTCCTAAAATAGCCACCTGCCCCAGTCTGCACATTGGGTTACTCAGTTCAGTCATAGGGCCTAGTTAATTAGCTTCTTGTAATGATTGCAGCTACTGTAGAAGGTGAACGAGAGACATGTAGAAAAATTGAAGTATAGTATGATGTTGTAGAAGTGAAGAAGAGGAAGGACAGTTTCTTAACTGTTCAGTGTGAATAACAAGAACATTTTACATGCATTTCATTGGCCAAAACATGTTGTAACCCTCCCTTAATTGATTTCCCCTCTCTTTTGGATTATTTAGAGGACGGCACCGACGTCAGTAAACAATAACTGTAACGAAATCAACATGCAATATCGTTGACGAAAAGTGACGAGTCGAAAATGTAGTTTACTAAATAAAAACGTTGCCAAAATCTCTCTTCACTTTCGTTGACGAAAAAGGAGGAGACGAAATATTATCAAAGATAACGTTACATCTCTGATAGTCAGTTTTTCTCCCAGCTGTTCCATTTCCGGTGCCGCGGCTGGGCAGAAGTTGTGTGTCTGTGCTGCGCGCGGCGGTACATTTGAATTACACCGGGCAGTGGCACAATATGAACTGTCAGGAAGACTCAGATCTAATGAACCTTATTTAACAGAAAGGAAAATGGCAGCAACAGGGTTAACCGAATATTCCCCCTCCCCTTCAGCGCGAGTGAGTGGCGTGTTGTGTACAGACCCGACGGGTAATAATGGATTATGACAGAAATGTTACGATCCTGTCCTTCAAAATGACTGACAACGAAACAGTCTAACGCTACCACTGCTTGGGAGAAAGAAACAAGGCAATATTTCTGCATATTCGCCACTATGAGGCGGAGAAAAAAAGCTAATGCATTGTTCTATCAGAAGGGAAGCAATGTGGCCATAACACAGCTGGTAAAAACACCACAAACCAGACCAGATACTCAGCATTCTTAATCATTCAACCTGTGTTTTTCATCAAATAAGGATAAGATATAATCTTATTGTGAAATAAGTCAAATTAAAATACCAATTATTGGTTTTGGCTAGACTAGTTTGACTGACATTTTCTATATAATCTGATGACTAAACAGTTTTCATTAACAAAAAGTAGACTAAAATAGTTAGTTTTCTTTGACTAAAATAAGACTAAAATGCTCAGACTTTTAGTCGACTAAATCTTGACTAAAATAGTTACGGTTTTCTTTGACTAAAATAAGACTAAAATGCCCAGACTTTTAGTCGACTAAAACTTGAATAAATAAAAACAGGAGGAAGGTAACTAAATATGACTAAAACTAACAAGGACATTTGATACAGGACTAAGACTAAAACTCAATAAAAAAATAGCTGACAAAATTAACACTAGTGGATACACAATGTTTGGTTTGAACCAGTTTTCCCCAGTTTCCGTCCCTTATTCCGATAATGTTGCTTTATGCTTGTTTGTTTAATACTTCATTGATACTTAAAAGTTTATTTAGATTTGTTTTATTCCAGACAAACAATTATTTTAAATGTAAAATATTCAATGTGGCAGTAGAGGAGATTTCATGATAGAACTAATGTCTTTGGTCGCGGCCTTTTGGTTTGTTTGGAAGAGCCCTTCAGAGTTCTCCGGATCCATATTCCCAAATACACTCGGCAATTAATTGGAGCCTAACATCCTTTGAATAATGAGTGTAAATGTATTGGCCCATGCCTTTAAGGAAGAATCTGTAAAAGTAAAAAGTAACTTCTAAGTTGTCATTCAGTCCACAGTCAACAATGTGCAATTCATCTGTTCACATGCAATAGATACATTTGCTTTGTATATAATATTCCCAAATTCATGCAATTATATCTGGATGTAAGTAGGGTTTATTGACATGCATAAGACCACCTCTATCCTGCAAAGAAACACACATTTACTTTTGGTGCTATTGCTTCCAAAAGTAAGTAAGTTCACATCATTGTCCCTCAGCAGCTCACTTTGTGTGTGTTTGTGAGAGTAAACATTAAAGAGAGAAAGAGTTATATATCATCCTATTCTGCCGCAGAGGTTATACTGGATGCCTGCCCACCTTCTTTTTGCAACATTGTTGAAACTGTAGTGGAGGGGGCTCTAACTTTCACATAAACCTACTTGCTGCTAATCCTGTTTCTATTCATTTAAACTGATATTTCTCTCTCATTCTGGACTCCTGTAACTTTTATTTAGATCCAGTTGTGCTGTTTTTACTGTTTACAGACAAACAGCTACTGGAGCTTTGAGAAAGACGAGAACACATCCCTCTACATCCCCTTCAACCATTTTTTATTTCATCTATCGCATCTTGCATATTTCTTTGTCTGTTCCTCAATAATGTTTTCCTTATCTAATGGCTCTCTTTCATCAGTCAATTCTATAATAAATGTCTTCCCCCTACCTTCTCTATCACGCTGAATCATATCTCATCTTGTTGTTTCTCTCCTCACTTACATATGTAGGAATGTAATGTGGCATGCATAGACCATACCAACCCAAATCTGTTTTGCCAGAGATGTTGTGTTTTCAGGACTCGTTATCACTTATGTTGTCTTTATTTTATTTCTTAATGTTTCTGTTCCTGATGTATACCTTATGAATCCCATGGACCATGTTAAGTGTGCATGATATGATGTTGGAAGGTGTATGACACAATGTATACACACGAAGATGAAATAGAGGCTATTTGTCATATAAATATATATCATGTGAAATGATGCAGGTGTTTAAAGTGTGTTCTTCTAAGATACTACATCCTCTTACTAAAGGGAACATTTGCACTTTTTGTAAATGTGATTATCGTCTTACTCATACAAGAACATTTCTTAAATATATTTTATTTCCTATTTGCACAGAGATGGTGCCGGGAGCTATGTACCTTGGTTCAGTTCAACGACTAAAACTAGTGGCAAACAGTTCGACTTGTCAGAAATGGAAAATAACTTATTTACATTTTGTCTCTGGGGTTTTGGTTGGCATTTTCCCCAAATCTTAATCTGCTAAATGATCAATTACGAAAATCATCACCAATTCCTTTCAGCATGTATTAAAATAGTGTATACGTTGATTGGTATATATACATTTGTTCCTTTTGGAAGGACTTGTTTTGACTGTTGCAACGGGTGCATTTTGTCACCTTAGTTTGCATGCAGGATAAGAGAACCCTTACGGCCCGTCCACACAGCGGCGTGCGTTGAAAGCTTCACCATTCACTTTGAATGGGGTGACGTCACTTTTCGCCAAACTGCATTGTGGGAAGCGACGCGGAGCTTTGCTGGCGTGGCTCGCTGCAAAAGTTGAGCAATGTTCAACTTTTGAAACCTCGGCAGAAGCCAATCGAATCATATGCCAGTACAAGCTCTAGGCAATCAAACCGCTGCTTGTGTGTCAGGGGCGGGAGATTCATGTGATTGGTTGTTGGTCGAGTTTCAGACAAGCCCGCCGGCAAGCTTCAACGCACGCCGCTGTGTGGACGGTCCGTTATAGCTAAAGGGGTGTTTAGATGTTAGTCATTCATGCTTCATGTGAAAGGTCCATACAACAGAAAAAGACCTCGCCTCTTATGTCATACTCACAAAAGGTTTGAAAGAGAAGCCTGGCTTGCTTTGGGCCAGACTTACATACTTCACACTGTATGCTAAATGCGCGGCATATTTTCTACGCTGTTCCTGCGTATACTGCCAAAGATAAATATAGCCATGATGTTAAAGGCATGCTGCTGTTCATTCTTTGTAAGTATTGGCATTACGAGGGAGCTGCTCGTTGGGGTGTGAGATGATGTTCTCGTTCTATAAGGTCATGAAAGATGTGTCACGCAATGGGACACTCATGGCATTTCAATCTTTTATATTTTTGGTAGGGCTTCCTTCATTATGTCAGACCTTAAGTCATCATGGCTTTGGTGAGTATAGTTTTGAATCCATTAATGGAGCTTTTGCACTTAGGAACATTTATTTCTGAGCTGCACCTTCTTAAATGTGTTTCTATGTAGGGCCGTCAGGACTATCTTGACATCCTAAATTAGAGAGTTTACCTCTTTTATATTTTTTACCTTGTTTACTTTCTTATAGTTTCAACGCTTATTGGATGATTTATAATACTTTTTTCAATATACAAAGTAAGACAGTAGCACACTGGCAACAGGCAAATGGGTAAGGCTGCGTATGGCTTGGCGTGTTAGTCAGTTTTACTCACGGTTGATTGGTGTTGCACGATGTTTGGGCATACGCCAATTACACTTTGATTATGCCTTTGTTTAAATAAATAAAAACAATTTAATATATTAGCGTGTTTCATTGGCAGAAAGACTAACAACAATGAGCCCCGCAGAGGAAAAGCTTGACCAGACATCCAACATTGGAAATCAAAGTAATCACTCTTTAGGTATTAAAGCGTCATTGACCAATAACTTTACCTGCATAATGCCCAATAGGAAAAAGATATCCTAAAATAATTAAATATATCAACTTGCTTACAGTATTGTGATATATTGAATTGTTAACCCTGAATTAAGGTTGCTCGATTATGATAACAATTATAATCAGGATTATTTTGGTCAATAATTGATATCACGATTATTATTATTATTGACTTTGAAAACATCCATTTATTGAACTTTAACACCCCAAAACAAATAAATAACAAATACAAATAATAATTTGAACAGTATTTTTTTAACTGTTGATTACCCTGAACATATAATTCAACTGAAAAACCAATACAAAAATAAATAAAATAAATGAACATTTACATAAATAATTACCAATAAACAAGATCAACACATATTTTGGAGCGCACTTCCACAAGCTACTAAACATATATTAATATGATAGATACAAATAAATTAGACCAAAATAAATTAGATCAAATATATTGCCGTCACAACCTAGCAAAGCAAAATAATCGCTTTTTTCGATTATGTTGTTTTCGTAATTGTGGCAGGCCAAAATCGCAATTGCGATGAAAATACGATTAATTGCACAGCCCTACCCTGAATCATAATACTCGTTGTCACAGGAGCCTGGACAATACACAACACTAGTTGCATTGAAGATGAGATTGTTCATTTGTCATTATTTTCTCCTCTCTGCTTTAGTTAGTCTTGAGGGAACGACAACATGTGAGATGATTCGCTGCAGGTTCAGAAGGAGTTCAACTGTAACGTCAAAGATGCTTTCATGTAGGATGCTCTGTTTGTTTTTTGACATTGTTTGGGAATTTTGTGGAATTGGACAGTGAGCAGTGCTGATGGGTTGAAACTACTGAACATAGTTTACTAGCTTTTAACATTCTATCAATATTGCAGGTATATGGCTGGTGGCTTGGAAGTATGCTATTTAAATCATACTTCATACATTCACGTTGAAGACGTGTGTTTAAAAAAAATGATTGATTGGAATAAACACATAGATATGTGAATGTGACCACGTGAACAAGTAGTTTAGTCAAGCATCATCTTTCTGCATCATCAGCCTCATCTTAGTTTAGATCTCAACATCTTCTTCCTTCCTCCTTTTCTAATGCTAATCTCCTCATCGTCTCCCTCCCTCCCCCTCTTCTTCTTTTCTTTTCTCGCGTCTCTCTTCCTCTAATCTGTCCGTCCTCTACCACCTTCTTTTCCTTCTTCTTTTACTCTTTCTTCCTGCAGTTTGCTGCAGTGCATCAGTAGCAAGCACATTAACATCTCATCTCCATTACCCAGCAATGTCCTGCCCTCTCTCGCTTCCTTAATCCCTTCTTCTTTCTTGCTTTTACCTGCACCGTTTCCACCCATCTTCCCTTAATGTTCAATATATTTTCAGGATTTGCATATTTTTATAAAAGGACCACCTCACCTCCTCTCCTCTCCTCCCCTCTCCTCTCTCTGTGCTATGCTGTTTCAGGGGAGTGAATGCCCTTGGTTTGACCGTGAGAGAGATGGGCTAAAGCTCTGCAGTGGCAAGCCAGTGAGTGAGCAAATCGCTCTCACTTTGTATGTGTGCAAGTGTTTTTACCAATAGTAAGAGCTTGAGAGTGAATGTAGCACAGCCTGCATGTGTGTCTCCTTAGCAGCACCAGTTGGTGTTATATGCGTAACGCAACTAAACCAGGCAGGTGTGGTTAAAATGCAGCCCAGACAGTGTGTCCTCTAAAGCTCAGCATTCCAGAGCAGCCTGATTTCTCCTCTTTACTCCATCGCTCTTCATCACACGCTTCCTGGTCACCTAATGGGACTCTCTTCTCCTCCCTTGACGGGAGTTAGGAGCTAATCTTGCTTTTTACTGTTTTGTTGACTCTGTATTCTGTTGCTCACCAACAAAGCTTGGCCTTATTGAGTCTTTTTAAGGCAAGTGTAGATTGTATTTTGAAGTAATCGAGAATCAAATTGGCAGAATGCAGATAGAAAAAGGGTGAAAATAGATTGTATATAGACGCTATATTAGGACGTCGTCTTAAGCTGCAGCCTTAAACCAGGAGTAAGTATGCAAGACTCATCCTGAGAACCGCCATCTGAATAGAAATGGCTTAAAACTAGGGATGTAACGATATACCGAATATCGCGGTATCGCGGTAAATAAACTTCCCAATACCGTCGTGAGACTGACAAAATCTACCTCGATTTAAAATTTTTTTTTTTTTAATTTCTTTCTTTTTTTCTAAACACTTTTTTTTTTTAAACCTTTATTTAACCAGGTGGTCCCATTGAGATCATCGCTCTCTTTTTCAAGAGAGACCTGTCCAACATGGCAGCAAGTAGGTTACAACATGAAAATAAAACAACAGATAACACAAAAGGACATCGTATTTACAGGGCTACATTTACACACCTAGAGACATTGACAAGTACCAACCATATAGTTATATCTCGCCATGTCAATAAGCCTGGCGTTAGACTTTTTCGCTGTCCGTCATTTTGACAGACAGGATCGTAAAATATCTGTCATAATCCCTTATTACCCGTCGGGTCTGAACAGTTCACGATAGAGCATGCTCGTGAACTGTCAACGGGGGGGGGGGGTGGGCGGTGTTATGCCGTGTGTGCATGCACCTCGCGGGACGCGCACAGCGTGAAGCAAAACCTCCCAGACATGTATTGTCATCTGTACGGCAAATTACGGTTTGGGAACTATATCATTTCCTTTTGGAGGGCATGCATAACACGGCATAACACCAGAGCCTCGCTGCGGGGAAACATTGGCGCTGTTCCGAGTTTGTTCTAATCTGTCAAAATGACAGACTGCGTTCAAATTTTTCCGTCATTGTTAAATAAAATATTCGGTTAACGCGACCACTGGTGTCCCAGCAACATCAGTACCAAGCGAGAGAGTTGTTTCCAGAGCAGGGGATATTGTAAATGCCCAAACACCCCAGCTTATAAATACCTGGAAATATGGACATTCTCATATTCCTAAAAACCTGTCTGATGATGCTGAGTGAGTGACTAGTGAGTTTGAGTTGAGTTACTTGAAAAACTAAAGTGAAACTTGATTTATTTTATAGCAGGGTCTGATTATTAAATGTCCTTGTTTATTTGTGAGATGCAGTGGCATAAAGAAAATACTTACTTTGTTGGGTAGTACCAGTAGGTACAAAAACACTGGTTTTCTTGTTCCAGTCTGTCACTGTCACTTTGTTTTTGACACTTTAAAATACTGCTATCCTACAAAAAGGCTGTAAAAATCAGATTTATTATGTAATAAAGAAACATTTTCCGAGTAAAAAAATGTTTTATTGAAAAAAAATGTTTTATGATTTTTTCCCCCTTCCCTTTATTATTCAATATCGCGATAAATACCGTACCGTGGACTTGTTATCGCGATATTATCGTACCGTGAGTTTTTGGTATCGTTACATCCCTACTTAAAACTGATTGATACATGTTATGACTTCAAAGGATTTGGTCTCTATCTGATTACTTCCTTGAGGGTGTCATTCAATATTAGTATCTCTCTCTTGATCTCGATTAGCATGTTACATTTGTTAGTATTTGATTCAACAAAATACACCTCTTTTTAAGAGAAAACATATCATGTGGTTCATTGTTGCAGACTTTAAAGTGATTCTTGCCAGAGATAACTTTTTGTGAAACTAAATGATGTTTTTATTATTTCTAGCTTCACTGTTGTGTCTTCTTATGGATATCAAAGTATATTCACAACACAACAGCAGGAATCAGCTGACAATCTTTTGGAAATATAACTTGTACAATAAAAGCATGCTGATACCGACAGGCATGTTGAAATGTTTTTGATAATCCACCATAACAGCACCTTTCTCCATTGCTCATATGAATACATGTGACAGTATAAATGGCTTTTTAATCGTTTTGCCTTTTTTGAAGAAAAATGAAAATCACTCTAATGCAAGAGACTTATTCAGTGTGTGTGTGTGTGTGTGTGTGTGTGTGTGTGTGTGTGTGTGTGTGTGTGTGTGTGTGTGTGTGTGTGTGTGTGTGTGTGTGTGTGTGTGTGTGTGTGTGTGTGTGTGTGTGTGTGTGTGTGTGTGTGTGTGTGTGTGTGTGTGTGTGTGTGTGTGTGTGTGTGTGTGTGTGTGTGTGTGTGTGTGTGTGTGTGTGTGTGTGTGTGTGTGTGTGTGTGTGTGTGTGTGTGTGTGTGTGTGGTTGCTGCTAGCATTATTCTCAGTGCCAGGCAGATCAGTTGCATAGCAACAAGAACTTTTTTCGGGAAGGAATTCTATCACCAGAGGAATGTGTCAGCAAGAAAGTGAGAGATGCATAGGCTCACGGAACAGATCCCTATATCCAAGTTATAAGAGAGATGGAATGTTGTTGATGATATAACTAAAATCATAACATTCCTGCACTACAAGCAGTTGAGGTAATATTAAGCAGTTGAACACTGTTGCATAAAGCAATTGCAGTAACTCATTGACATTTATAAAGGATTATATGTAAATATAGTCTCATTATTTAACTCCAATACCGCCCTCTATTATTTTTCTTACATATTAACAACAGTCGGTAGAAGAGAGAGACACTTTCAAACTTTGAGAGAGCAGGGAGAGGTTAGCTGAAGCGTACTACAACAGAAGTAACATCAAGTCGTTCAGTGGTAATTACTAGAGAGCATTTTGCCCTGGGATCACAGCCGTGAAGCCAAATCCAGCCAGAGGCTTTAAAGGCTAATGTATTTCCAAGAACTCAAGGCTATAGGAAGAGGTCCTTTCACACTGAATGGTTTAAAATAAATGTTAAATTAGTTATTTTTTTTGTTCTCTTTATTGGATTGATTGGTTGTATTTCAACCACAAAATAGCACTATAATGTGTTAGCTGACACAGTGCAGGGTGCCGGAATGATGTCATTATTCTATTTGATGTCTGTCGCTGTTTTAATATGAATAACCCATTTTCTGTTTTAATAATGCAATAATTGATTGTATGATAAGTAATTTCATTTGAATTAATGTTCTTATAGAATTGCATCCATTTTTGCAGTGATTCCCCCCCCCCAAAAAAAAGGTTGACAATTCAACATATTATACCTTGGTGGAGGGTCCAAATACATACTGTAGCTTAGTCGACAGACATATCTTTTTTCAATGTTTGTTATAAGAATAGAGTGCATGCTTTTCTATGCGGCCGCTTCGGTGAAAAGCACTGGTTTTCAACACTGTAGAAATTTGAGGAGAAGCTCTGAAGTGATGTTGCCACTTCACAAGACACATTGTCAGGAAATCTCTTGTCAGTGACGGGATGCTGCACAGAAGCCTTCATTGCAATGTCTACTTTTTACATTGTTACCTCTATACCAGAGCTGTAGTCAAAGGCTATGAGTCATACAATTTATATTTGAAATAAAGCAATGTTTATGGATATGATGGCAAATGTGCAAATCTTGGTAGAATTTAAAAGGCAGAATATTGACTTTGTATTGGCAGACAGGATGCATTAGTGGGCTCTTAAAACAAACTATGAAAACATTTTTGACTTGTTTCTTATTCCGTACTCATTGAAAATTGCCAATTGCTTTTAGTTGAACATAAATTAGTCCTATTAAGTATGTCTGGCCAAAATGAAATTAAACTTAAACTGCACAAGCCATTTTCATTGAAGCATGCCGATGATGAAGATAGCAAGAGAAAACTAGAGAATGCAATTCCTGAAGAAATTACTAGTGGGAATGCTTTATGCTGAAAAGCTGACGCTGAATTTAGACCCTCCAGAAAAACGCGGGCAAAAATCCTTGATTATGCGTTTTTATGTGATTTTATGCGGTGAAATTGCAGGAAGTTACGAAATATGCGGAAAGTTGCGAAAAATAATAGATTTTTTTAAAAATATTGGGCTGTCTTATTTATTCTCTCTCACACACAACCTGCCACTAACGTTAAACCCTTTTCCTATTCAATTAAACACATTCAATGTTTATTTATTGTAAAAGCAATTGGGCTATTTTAATCACTCTCTCTATCTCACACACACACACACACACACACACACACACACACACACACACACACACACACACACACACACACACACACACACACACACACACACACACACACACACACACACACACACTTCTCCGCCACATTCTATTTTAATTTACTCGTTCGTTATCTGACCAGCTTCAATCTTGTAGGCTACTCACTTCGTTTCTTGTAGCCCTCGAAAGGGTTTTGGAGGTTGATGCCTCGGTGAACGTGAGTTTTTTGGCTTTCTTGTCCGCAGCAGCAGAAAGCATTTTCGAATGTTTGAATGAATCAAAGTGGGTCGTCACGGTCGATTTTCTCTAAGACTTATGCTCCAACACACAGTTGCAGAATAGATTCCCCCCACTTTCGTGAAAGACATCGGGGTACTGCTTTGCCCGGTCTTTAGCATAAATGTTCGTCGGTAAATGAGATGGATCAGATTTTTTCATCTTGGTGTTTTCTCTCTCGTGTGAGTTCCACACGTTCACTCTACGGTGTTGTTTACCTTCTGTGATGCGCGAGCTGATGACGTCACGTCATCATCATCACTACTTCACGTCAAGACGAGTTAACTTTTTTTAATTCTCAGTTCTGTGGAAAAATGCGGGGATTATGCAGCCTTTTGATAAATATGCGGCCTTTTAAAAATCTGCGCCATTTTGCTGATTATGCGGTAAATTCTGCGAATGCAGAATCGTGTTTTTCTGGAGGGTCTATGAATTGCTATGCTGAAATGTAATGTGTAAGAAGAAGGTGAAGAATTTAGATTGAAATGATTTTCAATTTTGTTTAATTATTTTTTGCTTAATTATTTGTCATTTTTCAAGCTACGAGATGTTTTCCTACGTTTGTCATGAAAAATTATGTCTCAGGAATGTAGGGTTTGGGAATTATGGAAATAAAAAAATATATATATGAAGGCAAATTTCAAGATTTCCTACACTCTAGCTGTGACATCACGCACTCTAGTTAATGTTACAATCTGAAGGAGGCCTCTGTACCAAGGTCTGAACAATGTTTAATATCACTAAAAGTAAGAATCAGATTTAAAAGTTGTGTTCGATGAATAATGTCAGAAAGATGTGTAACATTTTAAAGTAGGAATGAGGTTTCTGAGTGAAAGTATGAATGAACAATTAGCAGTTGAAATCGCATGAAGATTTGTTGAAGTCTGAAGAATTTCTCCATTGACTTCATTCATGGGTGGCGCCCATAGGTTGCTATATGATAGCACGGCTTTGATAGTTAATTTTCAAAATAAATAAACAAACAATACCAGTGGGCCAAGCACGAGCCTGTTCATATTGTAGCGTTCACCGCTATTCAAAATCACAGATCCCTCGAGCCTTGAATGTTGAAAACGTTATCTTTATTTTCTGGTATTGACGGCCACAGCCACGCCTTACAGAAACAATCGATAGTATTATAACAGTCATTATGACTTTTCCCCACACTCGAAGACAACTCCTACCATCTCGTACTCCCTCCACACACACACCGAAAACGCACACACACCTGGAAGGGGCGGTCTCTCCCTAACTCCCACCAACAACATTGCCTAAATAACTTTACAAATGTACTAAACTGTGCACATCTGATAATGATATGGCAACCACCTCGCACTATGTTTTGTGCAGAAGGCAACGGAGGGACTATTTTATTTTATTCCCGGGCTGATTTTTAGTCCCAGTCCGCCACTGAACGTAGCTATTATGTAAGGTGCTGGTATATATATACTAACTGTGCTTTCCCCGCAAAAAAGTTGTAAATTAAACAAGTGAAGTTATAAAGCCGTGGAGGGTGGTAGTTTATAAACCAACGAGTAACCACCCTTACGGGACGCTCTAATAAGTAAAGCGAACGCACCCGCAAGGACACCAGGCCTCCTATTGGTTGAGGGATTTTGACAGGGCTGTTGCACAAAAGATCCGAGCCCACACAGAAGACATCTGAGAGCAGACATTTCACGAACGCACAGAAACAGCCTGAGTGCGAGGAGAAGGTTTTAAGCTGGAACACAGGCAATCTGTAAGCAGCAATATATCTGAGTGCAAGCATACAGTTTGAGCAGAAGCGGAGCAAATCTAAGTGCCAGCAGGCGCTATTTGAGTTCGAGGAAAGGGTTGTGCGAGGACACTTATAACATTACTCTGCAAGGTAAGCACAACCAAAATAAGTTTGTAAAAACAGAATTTGAACACTGTTTCTGTGCTCCTACAATATTTTTGTATAATACCATTATGCTACGTTCACACCGGACGCGATTCGAATATTTCCTTCGCTCTAATCGCTCAAGTTTCACCGCGGCTGCCAGCTGTGTTTACTGGCATCATTCAAACAAGACGTGCTGGCTCGGGAGCTAACTACAACAAAATGAACATATTTTACCATGATTAAATTGTAATACATGTTTCTAAATGATGCCGACGTAACAACATGCTGATACTGGTTAGTAAAAACCATGAATTAATGCTCGACAAGTCGGCAGACAAGACGGCAGGCGAAAAACCTTTTAAAATGCTTGTTTTTTTAATGGAGATTGGGTCGACCAGGCTAACGTTGTATATGCTCACTCCACACTCATAACAACGGCCTACAGACATAAATAAACCAGCTCCTGTATTCGCCATGACACAGACAGTCTGTGGTTTGTACTTGTTTAACTTTTGTACAGTTTCTGAACACATATGAGGAGCTGTGATCTCTGTGTGCTAACTGCTAACAGCTAACGGCTGATGTTTTCTGGTTGAACGTCAGTAACGGCAGGCTGAGATCCTCACCGCTGATTGGCTTCCGCGAGAACTTGTCACATGAATTTGATGCTCAAGTTGAACAAATTGAACTCTCGCGTTTGACGCGGCACAGTTCAATCGCGTGATTCGCGCTGCGTCCACCACTTCATGCTCGCCGTCGGAGCGAATTTGCTTGTGTCCGGTTCTCTGCATTGACTTTACATGTAATCGCACCGCCCCCAAACATCGCATCGCGTCCGGTCTGAACGCAGCATTACACCCTAAGCGTACAAGTACACGATAGCGATCGTTCACTGTTTCAACTGGCATGCTGTGGCATTTAACCTCATCACCACACAACAGACACAGACAGACAGACAGACAGACAGACAGCAGGGTTGTGTGTCTGTTGTGGCTCCATTGGAGATCGCGGTCGTTTACGCTGACTTGTGAAAAATCTTTCCATTTTCGATCTGTGTTCACATACTGAGAATTATAACAACATTAGCCAAGTAACAGTTTGCACTTTAACTTACAACAACCCCTGAAAGATCTCGCGAGAATGTGTATAAATATATATACATACATTTTCATAACAAAACAATGGGGTTGCTAAGCCGTTGCTAGGCCAATTGTTGGAGTTGCTATAGCAACTCCAAGTTACCCCCTGGTGCCGCCCCTGACTTCAATGGTTAACAATGTGATGAATTATGGGATGTATCTCTGGAATTATGAAAGTTATGAATGATAAAAGTAATAGCCATCGATTCCCGACCAAGCTGAACGTTTTGATGTTTGAACGGAGTTTCTGCGATGTTCAATGCGGGAGAAGAAGATCGGCAAAATAACGGGCGGAATAATAAGAATAAAGAATTTTGTGCGTAGAAGAACAGATAGTTGGAATGCTGTTAACAGCATTTCCACTAAAAAACTGTGTGCATTGCTGGCAGCAGAGTTCCATACTGAGGGTCATTTGGCATTATCTTCACCGGTCATCAGTCATTTCAAGAGTGGCACTATATCATTTTGATATATTAAACACTGTTATGTGACTGCAAAATTGATGAATCATAAGTTTCAAAGTTTTTAAAAACTTGTGTACAGCTTTAGGTACCATTATTTCACTATTACACAGGCTCACCACATTACTGATACAGCAGTAGAATCTAGTTGACCCCACTTAACAATTGGTGGAGGGACTATAGATTAGCTTGTCTTGTCTGTCAAACGCGGAGCTGACAAACTTTAAGAAACCTCTAGGAATAATGCAATGTCATTAGTCATTTCTGACAATTCTCTACACGGATTGGCCTTAGGGGCACTGCCATGTTTGTTAAATTGTCTTTGTCGGGCTCAGTATATCCCTTGCTGCTGATCAGATTACAATTACTATTCTTTTTAACAATAGATCATCAAAATAATTATCTGTCATTAATCATGATTGATCTATTGACATTTGATTATATTTGTGTTGCACTCACTGGATATTTCACCCTATATTTGCACTCACCAAAATATACTGAAATCATTGGCAATTTCAAATCACACGACGAACACAGTTAAAAACATGTTAACCATTGTTTATTTTATTTCCTTGACAAACCAGAAGGCTGATGTTTGGCAGACTATTTGACTAAGATGCAGACATTTTTGACTGTAAGGTTATATTGGCATAGGCACAAAATGGACAACAAGCAAAATACAATAGACAGCACTATTGGACAGGCATCGAGGCATCGAGGTTTGGGACTTGTCTTTTCCATGCGCTCACATCATCTGTCTCCAGCTTTTTTGCCACTCAAGGTCAGAGACAGTCTGCATTGCCTCTGTCAGCACTCTTTTCTTCTCTTCTCTTATTTCCCTCTGCCTCCCTGTCTATGCGGTCCTGTCCTGCGGTGGAGGGAGCTGGCAATCGTTCAATGTAAATCATTGGCTCTGATTAATTGGCCGTTTTAACAAAAGAACATGGTCCTTGAAAAGTTTCCTCCACTTAAAACAAATACTTTTAGATGAGTTTGAAGTGTGAAGGTAAAGTGAGCACAGTGAATTTTTTTATTTATATTGAACTGTGATGTTGAGGCATTTGTTGCACTCCGTCTGTACAGAACACTCATTCAAACCTCCTCATTGTCACACTGGGTATCATTTGGACACTGTAGAGATGAATTAAAATATGCTCTTCCTATTTAAACCAACTGGTGTCAGGTAAATAATGGCTTCTGACTTTGATGCATTGGTGATCCAACATTGACCTGGTTCTAAACTCACTGAAGATAAGGCTGTGTATTTTTACAGTTATCTAAGTGAAGCCAAAATGTATCTCAGTAGCTGAAACTAACAATTGGACCCAGGTCTAGGTCTATGGATGCTCAAAATGACAATGCTAACCTTTAGCTATAATGTTTACCATGTCACCAAATGAGTTGAGCATGACTTACTTAAACTCAAATATTGGACTAATATTGCGGGTGGTTAGACATTTTTCACGGTAGGCATAATTTTTAGAAATTCCTTGTGTTTGCTTGAATTGACTTGGCTTTGGGTTTATCTTGCTCCAATGAATTATCGGGTCATATTTGCTTTATAGATCTTTCTTACCTCCAGCAAAACTGACAGCCCTTTAAAGCAATATTGACTGATAATAATGTGCTTGGTGTCCACTGCCCTTCCTCCCACTTTAGTCAAACGCATCCTTACTTGGCAAATATTCTTGTGAGAGAAATCTTTATCTGACAATGTGTTTCAACAAGAAAATGATGCAATAACTCCTTTAATGGAAAATAATGTATAAAAGCTTTGCAACAAAAGGTTTGTACCATTACCTTCCGTCTTGCTCGGAAGACTATTGTATTCAATTGTGAATGAACTATTTCATTACAATTGTCTGTATCCATTCAATTGCATGTTCCAGTCTTTCTATCAACTATGTGGAATTGTCCAGTTTTAAGACATGTAAGACTGATTAATCCTCTGGCACAGCTTAATCTGCACACCTCACCCCAACAAGGCATTCAGGGGGAAATAACTGGATATATGGCTATTTAGCATAGAGTGTATGTGTATGTGGGGTAAAAAAGA
>NC_136903.1:77615365-77756244 GCF_949606895.1 Notothenia rossii | reverse complement strand
TTTATTTAAACCAGGATATCACAATTGTCCTACACATTGTTGTTGTTTTTTTTGTTTTTTTTGCAGATTATTTGTTCTGCAAGATTCTCTATTGTTCATGCATGGGTCACCATTGATTCGTCTTCATTTGTTAAACAAGGCTCCAGACTCTTGGCACACAGTTGTCAAATTGGCCATGGGCGTAAGTTCACTCTTCATAACTGTCAGAGATAATTTGCTTCAAGAAAGTACAGACTTGCATGCATGCCAGTAATATATTAGATAAGAAGGAGTGTGTGAGATGGTGACCTCTCATAGAGAAAGGTTAGAGACCTTTGGGAGTCATCTCATTAACCACATGCCTGTGTGCGTGCCCGCACACAGACACACTGCATGGTTTTATTTTACTGCAGCACTCAGGAGATGGTCTAAGGCTTTTGCAATTAATAAGGTTAATGGTTATTGGCTGGTGGTTAGTAACCAGGATAGCAGATGCCTGATTGACCCGGGGTAAACACGGCACTTACTGGGTTAACAGGTCCCTTCAGGAAGGAAAGTGTGTGTGTGTGTGTGTGTGTGTGTGTGTGTGTGTGTGTGTGTGTGTGTGTGTGTGTGTGTGTGTGTGTGTGTGTGTGTGTGTGTGTGTGTGTGTGTGTGTGTGTGTGTGTGTGTGTGTGTGTGTGTGTGTGTGTGTGTGTGTGTGTGTGTGTGTGTGTGTGTGTGTGTGTGTGTGTGTGTGTGTGTGTGTGTGTGTGTGTGTGTGTGTGTGTGTGTGTGTGTGTGTGTGTGTGTGTGTGTGTGTGTGATTGCAAAGCATCTATTGAAATCGCCCAACTGCAAAGTGTTGGGGTATGTAGAAGCTGAATTGTGTATTGTTGAGATATCTAAAAACAATGACAAATCTTTGGCCATGTACTTTTTGTAGCAAGGCTGTGCAGCAGTATCTACCTGAGTGACATATTTAACAAACTATCTTTTAACAATTCCAAGAATACTTTTACATTTGACCTCAAATAGGAACTCCATAAGGGTGATGTGATATGATGCGTGTGGGTGGAGCAGGATGTAGATATTGGCTGGGTGGTCCTGGCGGTGCCGGACAGGTACCCCCGGCTCCCTGTCATGGTGTTGTCCTCTCATGCTCTTTCTCCTAGGTTTTGGTGCACTGCAGCCCTGAATTCTCTCAGACGTGCTGCATTGATATGCAGGGCCCGTTTCTGATCCCCATCTCCCCCTCTCTTTCTCTCTCTCCCTTTCCCCCTCTCTTTCTTTCTTTCCCTGCCCCGTCAAAGATAAATGTGAACCGCTCTATCGAAATCAGTCGGAAGTCGCAACGGCTCATTTCAAAATAAATGTGGATTTGCGTAAAAAACTAGTTTTTCGGGGTTCGGGTGTTTTGTTTGATTTTAAACAAACAAAGTCTTGGCTTTCAGAATATGAAACTTTTATTTCCAAACTCACACGATAAATACATACCACAAATGTAAAGGGAATAAAGGGAATGATGACAGGCAATCTGCTCTTCCGCAGCGCCGCCCCCCCTCCCTACGGCTGATATTATGAATGTAAGCGTAGAGTAATCATAAATAACACGGCAGGGTCCGTTACAGTTTGTTTTCATCTGATTTAAATTAAACAAAGTCTTGGCTTTCAGAATATTAAACTTGTTTCGGCAAATTCAGATGATAAATACAACTTTGAAGCTTGTGACGGCATGATTACAAGCAGAGAACGGAGTATCTTTACGTCACAGCAGGCATAACAACAGCCGGTGTTTCTCGTGAGGGTTTTCCCGGGAAACAAACGCAATACACACAAATGCAAAAATACACAACCACACACACACATATATACACACACTCACTCGCGAGCTTCTCCCAGACCAGTAATCCAAACGAAAATATATTCCCTCCGTAGTATTTTGATCATTTGCTCCGCTAATAATCAATCAGATCGATGGATTCCAGAGAAGAGAAAACTTTGAAGGCCTTTTTCTCAAAATGATGACTCGTTGACAGTCATTATATAATGTGACATATTTCGCTTAATATTTGGAGTACAAAAAAATCCTTATATCATTAGAAAGCTAGGAATCTCCTCTTTCCAACAGTGTATACAACTCAAAATGTGTCTTCGGTTCAATGCGACTGATTCCGATAGAGAAGGTCACAAATGGTCTCAACAGTTGTTCTTTAAATATGTTATGGTCCACATCCCACCATATGAACTAATATACTCAAAGTTAGTACAAAGTTATCCAGTCACCTACAAACACCTGTACTTCTATTCTATACTATTATTTACTATTGCATCTGCATTCACCTGCTTTGCTGCAGCAACTATGCTGGATTAAAGGTGTTGATTTGATGATTAATCTCCTCTCACAGTTTGACTACAATACAAAATGTGCGGGTGTCCTTAATAAGACCAGTTTACAATCAAATACAAAATGTAATTACCACAATGCAAGCATCCAAAAAACAACATCAACAGCAGACAATCTTTCAATACAAAATTCTAGAAAGCTGCTTTGTCTCAGAATAATCTTAGCCAGAATGCGATGTTTGCAGTACCTTGTTGAGCAAGCATTCCCGTTAGCTTGACATTAACCATGACAGCATCCAGCCTTTCTTCAACCATCCCCGTAGCCCCTCGCTTCTCTTTGTTGCAAACTTTGTGCTGAACGCTTCATTTTGTGCCACAAAACTTGACAGATAAACAGGATGTGCTCCTTCTCAATGGAACAACTCAGCAGCAGCAGTGCTCCTGTACAGCGTGCACAAAATGAGACCTGTACAATACTGTAGGTATGTCAGCACATGCTGTGTATTGTATCAGCTGTCCCAGCCCTGCCTGAATGTGCAAAGCTAAGCTGTCTTTAGCCTGTATTCATTCCTGGTGGGAATAACCTAGTGGTGGGGGGGGGATGCTGTTAGTAATGCTGGTGCTGTCCAACATGATATTTACATGATACACCTGTGACACTCAAAGAGTGAACACAGTGATGTAAAAAATAGCAGAACAGAGAAAAAACAGGAAACAAATAAGAGAGAGGGGGGGGCAGTTTATCACTGTAATGCTCTTGCTCCCCCCCTCCTCTCCCAGCAAGCTTTGACAGGATGAGATGTGGTATAGTGACATGACGGCAACATGACACAAAGCTGTTATCCTCTCCTGTTGAGCCTGGCTTGCTGGATAGCCAGATGACTGACTGGGGCAGCAGGTGTGTTTCTACGAGTGTGTGTTTGTGTGTGTGCGTGGATGAGCCAGACACACATGCACAGTCACACGGAAGCATTATGTCCTGCAGCCATCATGTCCACTGTGGTGAGCTGTGTGCAAGTTTGCATGTGTTGAAGGGGTATCCCGAACTGCAGAAGACAAGAATGAGGCTGACAACAATCCATGTCCTTGAAAGTTATCTTCCCCTCCTCTTCCCTCTTTTGTATCTAAGCTTTTTACTCATGCACTTTCTTCTTCTTTACCTCAACATCTGTCACTCTTGTTTCTTTCATCTTGTTTTGCTCTATTGGGTTTTCTTCTACATCACATATATATATATATATATATATATATATATATATATATATATATATATATATATATATATATATATATATATATATATATAGAAGGGGACAAAGGGGAAAATATATATGTTCCCCTTCGTCTCTCTTTTTCCTCCAGTCATTTCTGAAATGAGGTTGCGTGCATGTCTACAGAGGACCTCCTGCTCTGCTTCTAAGAGCAAAATGTCACAGAGGGGCAAAGAGAGAGCCACAGAAAAAGGAGATGTGGAGAATATTTGCCCTCTAGATTCACTACTGCCTTTTCTTTTTCTAGACTTCCATTTTTGTCTATCCTTCCAATAATTCATCTCCATCTATACATCTCAATCCCTCCATCGAAATTCTCTGTCATGTTAACAACAGCCTCTCTGCTGTGCAGTACAACACACACACTCACACACACACACACACACACACACACACACACACACACACACACACACACACACACACACACACACACACACACACACACACACACACACACACACACACACACACACACACACACACACACACACACACACACACACACACACACACACACACACACACACACACACACATTCACACATTCACACATTCACACACACACCCCTGCTGCCTGCCGACATGGTACAGGCTATGCATTGAGACAGCCCCAGCTGAGGCAGTAGCAGTGAGTGTGCAGCTTAGAGAGTCTCCACACACACACGCTCACCTACACTGACTCACACACACAAATACTGCACACAGCTGTGTTGGTTCATCCGCTGCTACATGTGCCGTTGCAATATCAGTCTTAGGTGGGAGGATTTTCCCGTGATGGTGGTTATAAGCTTGCTGGTATGTAAGTATAGTCATTGTTGTCAGTAAATGTGAATGAATGAACATCTTATCTGCATTTTTTGTTAGCTTTTGATTTTGTTTTCGTCAATCACCTGCATGTCGGTAGCCTGTGATGTGTGAATATTAATCTGTACACGTTCCATGTGAAATGCAAAACATTTCTCCTGCAGAACTGATTCATGTTCAAAGGTCTGTTAGATCTGTATTCCTCTATATTTTCAGATCAAATAAACAGAGCTCTATGTTCTCATATCTTTATGCACACACAGTATTTTGTATATCATGCATGTTGCGTTGGTCCATTCTCTATGTCATCCTCTTGCCCTGTAGTTTCTCTAGATGAAGATATTTTAATCCACACCTCTTCACTCACTCGGGCATCTGTTGGCTGCATGCAGTCTGCAGTCTCTCTTCTCTGTCACACTTACTGACTGGTTCTGTCATAGCAGCAGGCTTTGCTGCCGTAACTGATCATGTGTGCTTGCTGGCTAGCTGTCTTCACTGCATTAGCTAACTGACTATTTGGCATGGTGACTGAATTAATGGGGAACATTATCACCTCTCCTCCTTGATCTGTTGGCCGTCTATGTTTCTGGATGTCTGGCTCTGGGGCAGATCACTGTCGGTGGTCTTTCTCTGGCTGTTCAGTTGACTGTTTTCTCGCTTGTTTAAACGACTGACTGATCATCACACCAACTGACAGACAGGGTCACTGGGAGGTTGTCTGGTTGGCTGACTTGTCAGTCAGCTTAATACACAGCTAGTTAGTCACAAGGAGCACCAACAAAAAAAAAGACTCAGAGGAATGTCAGTACAGCTGGGCAGTCAGTCAAACAACCAGTCAGCCATTTGCGCAGCTATCAAGTTGTTCAGTCATTTATGCATCTTTCAGTCAGCAAGTCAGTCAAGCACACTGTTTGACAGGCTGTCATAGGAAATGGATTTTGCTTCTATTGGTGCTGGGATGACTGTGTGACCTCAGACATCAACTCACTGCACCAAGACAGCCAGGCAGCTCAGTCCTCTTTCTGTCCCGTTCTCCTTCACTCTTTCTCTGTCTTTCTCTTTATTTCCTGTTGGACACACAACACATACAGGAGAGACGTTCATGAAGAACAAGTATAAACCAGCTGTCTCAGTGTAAACATATAGCTACACATTTGAGACCATTATAGGATAGCAGTAGCTACGGCTGGGCGATTAAAAGTCCAGAGAATTATTACATTATAGAAAGAAAAACAAAGCTGTAGACATAAAGCATATATATTAATGCAGAGTTATCAGATTCAAACCATAGTTTTTGATAATTCCTCTTATAAATTCACATCAGATTTAAATATTTGATTGATTGATCACAACCTTTCAGTGTAAGATTTGATCACAATATGATTCCATTGAAAGACAATCATATTGTAGCCCAACCATAGTAGTAACACAGCAAGCAGGCTGTGACATATAACCCTTATCCTAACTCACGAGAAGATCATATAGTTTGGAAATGCCAAGGTTCCTTTTTGCAATGGAAAGGCATGGATACAAACATTTCTTAATTCCACTGAATTTCATCATGATACTTCAAATGTGTCATTTGTTAAAGAGAGCAACAGATGTGTACACGAAAATCAAACAGCCTTCAGACAAAATCCATACCTCGCTCTGCTCTGTCATATCTCATCTGGACGAGAGCGCCGCAGTGCCTTAAATTCTGCTGTGTCATCATCCTCTCTGTGTAGCATAGCGACAAACACAAGCAGACTTGACAGGAGCTTTTTCACTTAATGTCATATACTTGAGTTAAGGACAAATACATTATAATGCTTTAATATCAAGATTGCTAATTTCGGTAATGTTAGCTTCTCTACCAGTAAAATAATTCTTAGAAAACTGAGGGGAGAAAAGGAAAGAAGAGAGGGGAGTATAGGTAGCAACAGAGAGGATGTCATGCTATTTGAGGAAGATTCAATTATTTCTCCTTATTTAAATGTGTTGAGGTTGGCTTACATTGTACATTCAAAGTACAGACTATAAAGCAGAAATGTTTGGCTTCACATTTACTACACTATAGATATAGTCATCTAAATGTTTAGAGTGTGCATTCGTGGATTTTTCAAATGTATCTTCCTGCTTGCTTTTCAACGTCTTAAAACTAGATTTATTGTAGAATGCCTCGTAAAAAGTTATTCCATTAAGGCAGCGTCCAACCTGTCAATCATTGTGTTCTCGTGTGTTGCCTGGCAAATGCTCGAGGATGTGTTTAAGAAAGAAACACTTTCTCACTCTTGTTTTCATGTTAGAAAATGAAATTGAATGATCAAATAAAGAGAAAGGAGCAATAGTTGGGCGTTAAATGCAAAAAACGTTATATCAGCTTGTTGCATGTCATCACCAGCTCACACTCTGATGATGTGTGACATGACGTTTTAAAGCCCATCTGGTACTTCCGTGATAACATAGGTGTGGTACACTCTGCCCTAGTTAGTACTCAAAATAAAATGGCAGTACAAAAACATGCATTTCTAGCAGGTGGTTCTTCTGATCATTTAGTATTTTAAGATGTGTTGTTTTCCTCAGGGCCACCTAAAGACAAAATTCAGTTGAACTATGTGTGTTCCAACATATGCTAATAGTGTTATGATGTATAGAATATAAAACACATTTGTATCATTAAGATTAAGCCTGGTCTACGTTTCCTATCTTGATATCATGGGCATAAAGGCTAGACTCTAAAGACTTTTGTTACACATACATTTTTTCTCTGCTTTTCCCTCTCCTCCTATTTCTGTCTTAAGTCCCCTTCTAGGACACTTAGCCTGCATGAGTTGAATTTAATTAGACCAATAACTCCCTCATGAGTTCTACAGGCTCATCTGGAGCAAGGAGAGGGCCACCGCAGTCTCTTTTTTTTCTTTCTATCTTTCAGTGACCTTGCAGCAAGTTAGAGAGAGAGAGAGAGAGAGAGTGTGTGTTGCATGTGTATTTGTAAAGCAGGAGGTGAGTGAACTTGCAAAGTGAATACATGAATATAATGTATGATACATGAATGCACATTTTGGATTTCACTTATAATACAGTCAAAATGGGATAGATCTTTTCTGCTGGTCTTATGATGTTTTGTAAACCTTCTATTTGTTGTCTTCTACTGCCTGCATATTGCATCCAATATCACACCATTTAAGTCCTTTCTTATCTCCCTGTAGACAGCTGAATTCCCAACAAGAATGACAATATGAACACACACACTCTTCATATTTCTGGTCTATCTTTCTGGGCCTTATGCCTGTTGGCCTATTTTATAGTGAACCCTGGAACACCAATACCAGCCCTTTTTCTCCCTGTGCCTGAACCAATGGTTGTTTTCCCAAAACAAAAGCCCAAATGCATCTGACAGCAGCAATATGTTGGAATAATGACAAACAGTTGGCAGAAATGAACTTTTATTTCAGGATTTAAAGCTTTATTCACTTGCTTTCCAGTTCCTCTGAGGCCATCAAACATTTGACTTTTAGAATTTGATGGCAAGTCCTAAAGTCTAGTTGTAATAACATTACATGTATCAAATCCAAACGGAGACCAGCTGGCAGTATTCAAGGAGGCAAAAATGTTTGTTGGTGTTTATATGTTGCAGCTGCACCACACACTTATTTAGATGAGTTTTAGGAGACATTAAAGGAGTTAGGACTCAAGTATTTAGTATTCCCCATATTCAGCTTGTCATCACATTTATGATCTGCTATACCTCAATTTTCTGTGCATTGTTTGCTTGTGTGTGACAACTACGACAAGGCAAAGTGTATCATCTAGTCTATTCAGTCACTATTATTTGGGTGTTCTGTAACCGTGTTAGCCTCAGAGTAACAGTGCATAACTCTTCCATGTCAAAATGTATATACTTTATTTCATTCTTTTTGGAAAGTACAAAGCAATTGAGTGCCTTTCTCTTTACCTCATGTCATTTGACCATGCATGCCTATTTAGTTGCACCGGATGGAACCCTGTAAGAAGCTGTATCATGCCTTTTGATCCCCGGGTGTGTCCAGACACAGATTAAGCAGCTTGTCATGCTGAGGAGCAACAGAGTGCTTTCATGACAAAAGGCTTACAAATCTAGGAACAGATGAGTAATCTGAGGTCTTCATCCTGACCCACAGGGCAACAAATGGAAAAACACAAGGCTGAGACTAATTTAGTTTATAAAAACTGGGTTTAATTTTTGTTCACACAGACGTTTTCTCTAACAGTTTATTAATATACATCGAACCATCTTGATAAATATGACCTATTTGTCTAAATAAATCCTCTCCACACGACAAACACTATCATTATCGTTACAATGAATAATCCTAAGCCTCTTGATCTCAGGATCACATTTAAATGTGGCCTGAAAACACATGTATAATGTACTGTATGTAAAATATGCCGGCTGGTGCATGCGAGTAGTCTTGTGTATGATTGTGCAGATGTCTTTTTCTGCGACATTCACCAAAGTGAGATTATTGCTGAATTTCTCCCCTCTTCTTTCATCAATATCTATGTGGATAACGTTGGATGAATTCAATTTTCACAGCTGCGCAACACACCATGAAAAAACCCACTTTTCATATAATACATCCATGTGTACATGCTATTAGGGTAGTCCAACATTTAGTGGCATTAGTGATGCAGATAGTATGTCCGGACTGCGCATGTGTCTGCACAGCCTTAGGTATAGCGTCACTGAAATCGACAAGGTTAAATGAATAGTCTCTTTCTCATTACACAAACTTAAAGCATTTAACCTCCAAAGTGATGATGACTAAGTGTATTTTGCTGCACCTTTAGTTAGTTAGTTCTCTACAGAGGCAAAACCTCCGCCTGCAGAAGCACTAGAGCATCCTATATTAACAAACTCTAAATCACTATTTATTATTAGATCATTATGTTCAAACAACAATTGAGTTAACTAGTTTTTTGTTAATAATGACTTTCATGCTACATTTATTTGTTACATTTCAATATGCCTGGCAATAAAATGCCAGTATTTATTTGGTTAGAGTTGTTAATGTGCATCCACACAGCTGCTCCAGGCAGGATTTCACTCTCCATCTCCATATCTCCCTGCACAGCCTGACAGTGCTGCTTACGCTGTATAATGCCGTTTGCTCACTAGGAACACCCGGGGCGAGGTATGCAGGTGGCCATGGCATGAATATAGCAGAATTCAGTAACAAGGAAAGTTGTTGAAAGACTGAAGCAATGTTAATGAAAAGATAGTCCATTAGAGAGACAGTGTTTCTGTACACTGCAGACAATCTAAAGAAGCAGGTGGAACTGACGAGAGAGAGATGGAGTCATCCACTCTAGCACACCTTGACATATTTTTGTAGCAATGTGTGTGGCAATTTTTCATAGATATGAAATGCTGGGTCCATTATGGCTCCTTTATTTGCACCAAAGGCTCGTATCTCTCTGTGCCTCCTCCTCTAACCCAGTCATCTCAGAACCATAGTATATCATTACCTGTTCTCACTTTCTTGCCTCTCAATCTCACTGTGCAGTGACACACAGTAACCCTGCGGCTGTCGGGGTTGCCTCGCCAACTGCTTCTCCTCAAAACCCCCTCACAATCTATAAGCCGACATAGCCGGCTAAGCACACACATGTAAACCGACGTATGTATTTGTACGTATCTCTTCCCATTTTCCCTTCTCTCTGACTCATCCATCTCTCTCCCTTTTTGCTCTCCTCTTTTTCTTCTCCTGCGCCTGATATGTGTCAGAGCTGCAGTCCTTTTTTCCCGAGCTCCTTTATTGGTTTCCAAAATAACCTTTTTCTTCGATAGACTCTGTCTACTGCCCTTAGTTAGCATGACACCTGCTTTCAACTCAATTAAACCACACTGATGGGGGCTGAAAGGAGGCTCTCCGTGTGGTTGTTATGTAACCATGCATCTCAGAGACAATTTCAGTTAACGCGGCTTTCTCTTGTGCGTGTGCTTTTGAGTAATGCAATGCAGCTTCTGTCCAACGCTTGCTTGCACGTGTTTGGGGATTCCCAAATCATTGTGTAACAGCTTCTGCTGAGTTAATTTCAGATCCCAAGCAGCACTGAAACGTACAGTTTGTATGTACCCTAACACACTGTTATTACATCGAGTAGACCGTAACTTTAGTGATCTCTGCCTTAGCATTATTACACCAAACACACTACGTATGTAACGGACACAGAATCAGCAAGTCCCTCCTTTTGTATATGTGTAGCCTACAAAGAGTAAAAGCACTATAAGGAAATCAAAATGTAATACAGCCCCATCCCAAAGCATTGCTCTAAATCCCACCTATGTGAAGATTTGTTGTCAATGAGCTGCTCATTTGCCATAAATGAAGCTCTAGTCTGTGGTCGTGTATCGATTGGCATCGTATTCATGTCATTTGTTCCCTCCAATATAGAAACCTTGTCAAATAATTAATAAACAATGCTTCATATCAAGATACAAACACATCCTTTAATATTCACAGACATGCAGGTGTGCAGAGCAGGTCAGTGATCAGTGAATTCTCCTGCACATCTTCTTGTTGCAGGCAGGGGGAGCTGTGTGCCAGCGCTGCTGCTGCTGCTGCAGTGGGCACAGCTCCTACCTCAGCTCTGCTCACTGTGCTCAAGGACATTTTGACACAGACACAGGCAGAATGCGCATGGCTTCTCTGCGGAGGACAGCAAACTATCCACTGCTTGTCAGACCAGGAACTTCGCCTCAAAGGGAAGACAGCAATTACTGTAGAGCATGATACTTGTTCTTTATAATTAAAACGGAACAGAACAGAGAGACCCAGCAGACAGCTCACTAGCGCAATACATGGAGAAATGAACATGAAAGGTTGATGCTAAAATAGAATACCCAATATTATGTTGCACATACTGTGTGAAGTTGAACAAGCCTCAGTTGAAGATCAATTATGAAGAAGAGACTATGATGATGATGATGATGATGATGATGATGATGATGATGATGATGATGATGATGATGATGAGACAATTGCATTTTTTTTGCATAACATTTTAAAATACAATATAGCGTCAAAAGTGAACCTTAAGCTGAATGCCCTAAAATCAAATCTTCAATCTTGATAAACCTCAAACACCATTTGGAAATGTAAACTAAAAGCAGGTCGTTGTAGCTGCCATCGATGATGCACTTAAGGAAATACAGTGCCCACGCAACAACACCTTAAAGTACAGAAAGGTTGCTAAGTAACATTGATGCACATTTTCCTTTAGTTTAATATGAAGTAACTTAGAATTTACCATTTAAATTAAAAAAAGCAATCATTTGAATGCTTGATAAATAGTTTCATTTATTGGTGAATAAAAACTTTGCTCAAAACTAAAACATAACTTGTAACCACAAAAACACTACAACTAGTTCTACTCAATCATATGTCATAAGTCATTGTGTGTGTACTGCATTAACTTTAGCCCTGTCTGTGTCCCAGCTTGACTAGATCCCTGGTTTTTTCAGCAGTTTGGTTCATAAGGAAGACCCTGTACAGTTTGTGGTCAGATGGTCTTAGCATCTGGCTGTGGAGCTTCACAATTTAATGTGGTTTCCATCTGGTGTTCAAGTTCATAAAGCGCAATTAAGTGTTCTTGCACTTAAGATAAAAAGCTGTTAATTATTGCAAAATCTACACTTTATCCTTGAGTCTTTGATCATATGTTACCCATTACTTACTGTCAAGCCATGGGGAGCAGGCCAGCAATTATGCAGGCAGACTGGCACGTAGGCATGGGAGGTAGACAGAAGAATATCACAGCAGGGAGGTGTCTCAGTCAGCTTCAGATAGACGGGTAAGCAGCGTAGATTGATGGGACAATGTACAGACAGACGGTACAAAGAAGATTGGGAGTGGTGGTGGTAATGGAAATATTGGAGACAGAATGTTTTTGCAAGATGCTAACAAAATCACAAAACACTCCATATCCGCAACACTTGCTCACCCTTTGATGTTTGCATTATTTAACAGTGAGGAAGAACCATTTTGACACACTGCCTTCATCATGGTTTTATCCATGAATGCATATGAAATGCCAACAAAAACTCTACTTACAGCTGACCTCCTTTTTTTTCAAAGAAAATAGAAAATCAATTATTTGTGGAAATACCTTATATGCATGTAAGTGTGTCTGTGTGTTTACATTATATAACATACATTATATAAAACGGAGATCATTGTTTTCTTCAAAGTTACTCAGCTCAGGCTTCAGCAGTGCACACTACCTCTGTCTTACCTTTCCCCTTGCTATCTTTTCCCTCCTCTCTTCTTCCCATTATTCTGTGTATAACCCTTCCTCCATCTCTCAACATTCTCCCTCCCTTTAAAAATGATCTCCTCATTTCCCTCCCTCCCACATCTAGGTCTTCACACTCTTGCGCATGTCATTGTAATTCAAAGATAGGCAGCTGCACACCAGCAGAATATAACACCACCACCAGTCACTTACATCACCAACATGCTAACATGAAGCTGGAAACACACTGCCTTACATGGTCAGAACAGTTGTTGTGGAGGGAGCAGCTTGGACATTCTGCAGTCAAATAATCATGTACTGTAATACTGCATTTCTATACACAATTTAAATGTCTTTCACACAAGACACATATTGTAACAGATGGAAGAATGACATGCAGTAAAGGTGGTCAGCTTGACATAAAGAGTATGCATCACACTGTGTTGCTGGTTGACGTTGCTTCAGTTTTAAGCCTTTTTGATATTGGACAGTACATGGGACAGGACTGATGTTTTTTCTTCGGTGTGTGTTTGGAATAATGGTAATCAGTACTTAGGTAATGAGTTTTGGGATCAAATTATGCAATTATTGAATTTTGTCTTTTGTGATCATCAGCATTATTGGTTGTCTGGGCTTATGTGCCATGCCAGCTCAAACATTTAACAGACATAACTGTCAAGGCGGTAGGTTTTTAATCTACAGGACCCAGTGCCCTGCTGGTTTCCATTTTGCCCAGTATCTGACTTATTAATGGAGAAACTGCGGGAGACAATTTAGTAGGAAATAAATAACTGCATTACTCTTTTTCCTTAGGCAAATATAGTACAGGTATTTAAGCAGTATGACTGGTGATGGATTACCTGTGTGATAGTTTCCCCCCTCAGCCATTTGATATAACAATACATACACACACATCATTTCCCCGTATAGCATTTGTTTTATTTTATTTGACTGCTTGAGAGGATCTAGCCAGCACAGATGTCTGCATTGGCATAAATAGAGTAGCAACAATATGGATTGAACCTTTTTTGTCAGGTGATTGAGGGGGCAACATAAATGTTGGCGAAAAATCTCTATCAGAGAAAGATGCAGTCGGGCCACCTGCAGTTCTTTTATGTTTAATGACATAAACACTATTCAATACCCAACATTTCTAGAAAGGGTAAGCTCCTTTTGCCTTGGTTGGAAACGCTTTACAGAAATGTTTAACAGGTTTATTAGGACGCTCCTGTCCAGGTGACATTTCCAATGCTGTGTAACTTTGTCACTTCAGCGAGGGCGGGAGCTCATTAACACACTGGACTGGTTCCTGTGGAGTTACAGATGTGTACTCACGTGTTGGCAGGATGTCACGCCAACCTGCTGTGACAAGGTCGGAGCCCCACTGTTCCCGAGCGCTCTATTGTGTCGGATACTAGTCCCATCTTTGTCATTGTAGTTGATATGTGCGTCTGGACACCTTGCTGACTGTGTCAGTCGGGCCACATCAAGCAGCGTGCCAACAGGACCAATAACCTGAGAGCGCTCACCGCCTCAGTGTTGCTGAGATTTATGTGCTGCTAAGTTGATTCCTATTGCTACTTCCAAGAAGGCATCAAAGGGCGAAGACAGCGTGATGTGCTACCCTGTCTTGTATTTCATTGTGTCTACCAATCCAGTATCAACCTGTATTCTAGCTTCTAGGAATTTGTTTACAAGGAAAGCTCTCCTAGCGGTGGCGGACATAAATAATATATTTGTTACCTGGCAATTGTACTACAGGAAAACAACAAGGTAACATATTTTTTAAAACACAACACTGACTGGGTAGCTCCATTATCTTTGCTGTAGTGAAAAGAATACAAAAGATTTCCCAGAGTGCACTGGTGGTAACAAGGAACATGTTTAAGCTTAACAATAGGAAATCACAACAATGCAGCGTCTTGCTTCTGCTGGTTACACTTTAGCTGAAACTGTACATACACGTAGTCTTTTTAAGATTCAGATTCTGTTTCATAAAGCAGGCATTTTACATAGTGAACACTGTGGTGTGATGAGAAGCAGAGCATGAGCAGATTGTACAATAAAACATTAACGACCAAATCCCTCATTATACGATCAACTGTTTTTTTAATTAGTGCAGCGACCTGCCGTGTTGTAAGTGCTGTTATTTTGACGCATTTGAACTGAATATAACTATAGTCCTTAGGTGACCCTCACTGTACTAATGCATTATTACTCTTTGGAGAACAAAAAGAGGAATTAGGTGCAGCATTAATACTGTACATTACAGATTATGAAAAAACAGCATAGCCAGACAGTGTGTGTGCTTTATTGATTTGCTGTAGCCTTCAGCATGATGCAATACAGTGGTGACTTGAATCCAGGTCTCCTCTGAGTAACTGGGAATTGATGTAGAGCAGTCAGAGGTTTACTGGTCACTGGTGTCATTGACTGAAGATGGAGGCCTACATACTGGTGATGATCAATTGTGTATTGATGGTGTGGGTCTAAGAACATTGTGAGACACAGGATGGTATTATACTATATTTCCCTATTGGCAACCAATCTGATAGAAACAGTCACTTGGACTAGAACGGGTCGCATATTTATGCCAGAACCTCAGACAATTGGCTGAAGCATCAGGTTTGAATTCTTATATGCTTTCAAAAAATTCTCACTCCGAGCACCAAAGTGCACTCAGGCACAATCAGGACCAATTGTTGTCTTTATCAAATAGGACAAACTGTACCTTAACAAGACCATCATTTGTGAAGATTTGTCTGAACCAATCCCTTTAACATGAATACATATTGCTTGTGCGGCTGATTCCTCTGTGCCATAGACTTCTTACATATAAAGAACACTACAATGATGGTCAGCATTACACACTGTATAGTGACATGTCGCTTAATTTATTACCATGAACAGTGGCACTGTTATTTATTGTCCTGGTGCTGAAAACTCACTACAACACCAATCGTTTCTTCAACCATGGCTGCTTGAGTAATTTTCTCTTAACTTTAGTGTAGTTCATAATGCATGATCTGTTTTAAATATGTACATCTTCAGTAAGAATAAATGATGGGGTGCCACAGACAGGGTAAGGAAGAAAAAAGAGTTTAGGATGATGGATCAATTGACTGCTTGTATTGGTCATCTCAAGTGTCAGCCAGCCTCTTTCTATGAATGTATTCCACAGTAGTGCTATGCTTGCAGGTGATGTAAAATGCTCACAGACTTTGACTTATCTTAATCCATGAAATGACAGTGTAGCACCTTAACACAGTAAAAGTCTCTTCTCTGAGCCGAGTGCCGTTCTGAGGCCAGAGGGCAGGAGACATGGAGTGAAATCATTAATGTAAGGTATTAAAAGACAACTGGCAGAGAGAAAGGGATCACTGAGATTGAGGGACTGCAGAGGAGAGGTCACTCACTCTGAGAGAAGGAGGAGAACTTGAGGGGAGATAGCAGCAACAGCTCAGCCCATCCTCCCTGTGACAGCGCAGCGTTACGTGCTGCCTCTCCGCTTTGTCGTCAGAGCAGCCCCAGCCTCCCGCAAGCGCACAACTCCTCTCCGCTCTGCACCAGAACGGAGCATCCTCCTCTCTCCGCCCTCCTCTCTCTCTCCCTCTCTCTCTCTCTCTCTGTCTCTCCCTCTCTCTTTCTCTCTAGCAGTCGGTGTGTCCTCACAATGAGGTTAGCATCACCAGTAGCAGCAGTAGATAGAGACATCAGAGCCACAGTCACTGCAGCAGCCAGGAGAGGCTGTCCTTCAGCCGTGCACCATCTACTGCTGCAGACACCCCTGCTCTGAGAACGCACCGCTCATTCTTGTGCTCTCTTTCTGTTTCTCTCCCTCCTCCTCCTCCTCCTCCTCCTCCTCCTCCTCCCTCACCTTCTGTCCTCTTTGAATTCATCTCTCGAATTCACCCCTCTCTCTCTTCTTCTCTCTCTCTGTAGCAGTGATGGGGAAGACCACCATGTAGAGACAGAGAGGCAGTGGAGGTAACAGCAGAAAAGCAAGAATGGGAAGCCACACATGGAGCGGGTCTGGACTGCAGCCGTGGTGAGCCTGAGACCGACAGGACTTGCAACCGGCAACGTTTCCCTTCTCAGGACCTGACCAGTGGGGCTGTCCAACACTCACCTGGATGCTCCTCACTTGTGTTCCGTCATCCCCTCCTCTCCTCGTTCTCTGCTGCTCTTTCTCCTCTTCAGTTTCTTCTCTTTGATGGTTTTTTGGTGGGAAGATTTCTGACAGTCTCTCTGAAAAAGAGAAGCTGCTTATCGATTGATCCCCTCGGATTCCCCCTCCTTTTTTAATCTCTCTACCTGCCTCCTTTACCTTAGTGACATTCTAATTTCCCTTTTTTTAGTTTTTGATGCCTGCCTCATACCTATTTTGGATTTTGTTTGGATGAGACTGAGCTCATCTCTCTTTTTGATTGACCTTTAAGCAATAACAAACACTTATCTAACTGACTTGATTAGCTGTCATCATGGGGGACATGTCGAACAGCGATTTTTATGCCAAGAACCAAATAAATGAGGGCAACCATGAGGCGGGCTTTGGTTGCTCGGTCATGGAGCTGCGCTCCTTGATGGAAATGCGGGGCCCAGAGGCGGTGGTCAAGATCCAGGACGACTACACTGGCACAGAGGGGCTGTGCAAACGACTGAAAACCTCACCCACAGAAGGTAAGACCCGTTGCTTGTCTCTGTATGTGCTTTGGTGTGCATGTGAAAGTGTGTGCACTGTGCACTGGTGTGTATCATATGACGGATCTCATATGGATGTGTTCTGCTGTATGTTGAGCCAGTCTCAAGATTGGTGTTAGACGTTAACTGTTGGTTTGTGTGGGGATCCTTATTTATTTGGTGCACCTTCTTCATAGGATCAATGGTATAAGCTGAGAAACATTGTAAGGCATCTTAAGAAATGCACAGTGTGACAGTATTATGCATCAAAATCTCTCTGGACAGTTAAGCACCCCTCTAAGTCTTCTGCCTCCATACAAGTCCCCCCTCCCTGCCACCCACTACATCCTCCCTTGTCATTCTTCCATCCCATCAGCCAATCAGCCAGAGCCTTATTAAGGAGCATGTTTCTGGGTCTACATGTTAGAGGTTTTGGCCACGTGGGATCTGATTTGGCGTCTGAAATGATGTACTTAGTGTGAAAGCAGTAATACATATATAGGAAACATGTAAAGCACCTATCTCCTATTATTTCACATTGAGTCAATCACATTGAAAATACAGTGGATATTTATTTCTGCTCTGCAAATGAAAGGTATTTCCCCTTTCCATTTAAAAAAAGATCTAACTGATGTAGGGTAGTTTAGTTATATTTTAACACGCTTGATTAATCCCTTAACATGTATTTTCTGACTTACCCACCTGATCCAGGTAATGATATCCATTGTTATTGCAATGCATATACTGTTAAATGACCTGACCTTTACTTGATTTACATATTGCATACATTAATTTTCTGTTGCTTAGTAAAGCAAGCATACACAAACCAGACCTCTCTAATGGATTCACCTGCATATTGAATATTTAGATCCCCGTTATATTCATCCACCCACCGTCCCTGTTGTAGGGATCAATGATTAGTATTCATGTAGTGTCAACTGTGTGACATCAGAGGTAACCTGTAACATAATAGGTTGATAGCCGGAGAGGATTGTGTTCCCTGGTCTTCTCATCCAATAGAACCACTTCTGGGTCAGTCGCTTGTAATGCCTGCAGCAAGACCACGGCAGAGTACATTTACAAAATCTTCCGTGTCACAAGAGTTGAATAAAGATCTATCGAATTGGGCAGAAAAGAAAAATGATGATGAACATTGTCTCAGATGCCGTGCCTATTGCTTGTCACCATTTGCAGCACCATTGTGAAAGAATGCCTGCAGTGATATAGCAATAGAGAAAGGAAACTGAATTTGAAGTAGCAATGAAAATGATCATAACAGACACAATTATAATTTCATTATCCCATTCACATGTGCATCCTGATTAGATACACAAACATTCAATTGTATTACTGCGCTTAAAACTAATTCAGGATCACAGCCTGTAGACTTGCAATACAACTAAAATGAAAGTAATTACACTTGTATAGACACATGAATTATTCAAAACACTGCAATTGCAAATGTGTGTTATATAATAATGATATGTTGGAATATAGTGGATTCACAAGAATTCATTGTGTTTCTGTTGGTCCTCCGTGTCGACCAATGAGGAGCTTCCATTGAATAGTTTGACACGATGTTGCTACTGCAAACAAGCACAATGCTCTTCTTGTCTCCTCCATGATTATAATTATTTATTGTTAAGATAAATACTATTACGTTCATTGAAACGTTCACTTAGTTGAAACCGAGCAATGGTATCTGGTGTTGCTATTTGCATTCGCGACCCCAGGTGTTCACGCTGAGTGGATCCCCTTGTGGGTGAATGGTTGCCCCACAGAACATATGTTACCTTCGAAATACGATCGTGGTAATTATCCTTGAAGGTATTCTGTATTGCTTGCTGTCATCATGTGTGTTGTGTGTAGTGGGTATGTGTCCCATCGAGCTGAGTTTGATGGTATGAGGCCCTACACGGTTGATCGAATAGCCCTTATAGTGTAGCCTATCCAAGCCCTCTCTCATGATACTAACATGAAAATCTATATTGTAGTCCAATACGCAGCATATACTGTATATGTAATGACTCTGGATCGTACAACTATGCACCCAGTTAAGAGGTCTCACTCTCAATCACATGCATTTAGATCGAATGGGCACCAGGCCACTGGTACATTCGGGAGCAGTCAATGAATGGAAATAAAATGAATTATAAACTGCTAAAGCTCACACGGCACACATTATGCAAAGAACAACAACATGACGCATGCAATGCAATAGCTATATTTGGGAAAACATATTTTAAAGTTTGTAACAATCTATATGTTTCAGGACATTAAAGAAGCTTCCTTTAACACATTTCTTTGAGCATTATTATGTCAATCAATGATTTTTAAAGATTTAATGACCCCTTTAGATACATCATTTTCCAAACCCATAGTTTTGCACATGAATTGAGGTTGAACACAAACATCCCCTTGTTCTTTATATCGGCACCCAGCGTGTAGTTACCTAAGTGTTGCCTTGTAGGTGACTGCGGGGTGAAGAAGCTAGGGTTTCCCTCAGGCATCAAGCGGGTGAACGTCACTCAGAGGCCAGATGGGATGTAAGGCAATTGCTTAGTTTACGAGAAAAGGCCTGCTTCTCCCGAGAAAGAAGAAAAAGTACTCCCCCTTGAACTATTTTCTTTACTGTAGACATTCAAGAGCTGCAGCACAACGAAGCCGTCCTCCAGGGTTGGGAAGATGAAGAGGTGCTTAGGGCATCGATAGTCTTTGATGTGGTGAGAAAGGGAGGGAAGGGGGTTCTGAGCGAAACCCGTACGGGGTCTGAGAAGAAAATACGTGTGGAGCCACATTATATACAAGCAGTCTGTATATCTCACTGAAAAACTGTGTAAAGCCTCTAAAATGGATATATCACATTTGGGTAATCCGTAATTGAAAAAAAAATGCATCACCAATAGCTTGCTCTCAGCTTAATATGATACATATCAGATATTAACTCCTTACATTTATTATAGCGCTTTTCCAGATGCTCAAAGCGCTTTACAAATACACATTACACACATGGAACGGTCATGTACTGTGGACAATACCCACAGGAGCAAATTCAAGTTTCTTGCCCAAGGACACAGCGGCTTTACAGACACAGCTGTGGCGGGGGCGGGTTTCGAACTGGAGTTCCCCAACGTCACCTTGATCTGATGATAAACGCACAGCCCACTGCGCCACTCTGTCCCATATTGTATTTTGTGGCTATATAAAGTACACTAAGCCTAATAGTATTATAACTTAAGCCTAATAGTATTGTAATCTAAAGCAGAACACCCACCAGCATGCCTACACATTCGGCCTGATATCTGCCAGTCACCTTTTATATAATTTCAAGTTTGCTATAAACATTCCATTAGTTTGACTTTAAACAAAGTCACATGTTCAGCTGATCTTCCCTTTGGAGGATGATTTGCCTCCCACCACACACACTTCACCTCCACCACCTACAAATCTTCCTCGACATCACATCCCCCCCAACATACAGATATCCTATCAGCAGCTTTTTGGTTAGATTCTTACAATTATCACAAGTGCAGCAAAACTATCTGGAGCATGTAATCATCTTCAACCTAATATAAGAATGTTTACCTTATGTTTACATGTAATCTGTATCAAGACTTAAATATGAATTGTTGTCCATGCCAGGTTAATAATATAGACACCAAAACCTTATGTCTCCCATTCATCTCCTCTTCCACACCCTCCAACAGGCTCCTAAAATAGAAGTCCCTTAATTGTGTGTGTAGACAATAGCAGGTGTGTCTGGCTTTTCGATGTGCATGAGACTCCCACCGTTTAATAATTACAGAAGAAGAAACAACGACTGTGTAAGAAATATCTACACAATACAATGTTTAAACAACTGAAACTTTCATGGTGCTTTTTTGGACTCATATGGCTAATGGCACAAAGGATGGGAATGTTAAACTTTGTAGAAACCAATACTGGCTGTACCCTTCTCCATAGCAACAGCATTTGGGGCTAATGGGGATTATTGTATTTAGAAAGTAGAGAAAAAAAATTAAGCAACAATGTCAAAAGGATTCAAACTAATGGCCATAACCTATTGAATTGCCAAACTGTTACAGTAATAGGCGCCAGCTTCGGTACATATTTCCTGGTTTTTTAGGTTTTTAAATGACAAACTATTCCTTTAACACTTTATAAAAAGACAAAAAGGTCCTTCCACTTCACAACGTTATCATGGATTACATTTCACTCAAATCCTCTTTCTATCATTAATGTCCCCTCTAGACCTCCTTCTCATCAGCCTTCCACCTTCCCTCCCTCTCTCCCTCTCTCTCTCTGTCTCTCTCTCTCTCTCTCTCTCTCTCTCTCTCTCTCTCTCTCTCTTTCTCAAGTCTCACCACACCATATCTCTCTCCTCTGCTCCCATTTCTATTTCAGTGTGCTGGTCGGTCACTGGTTTCCCAGTGGGCCGGTGTACGAAATAGTCCTGCTCTACATCTATAACCTTCATCATCTCTCTCTTCTACTCTCACTTCTTTTATTTAGTTTGTAACAATGGTAGTAGTGCTGGCAAAGTAGCACACCAGTTGTGAATCTAAATAATGTTGTCCTTAAAATATGAACTCAATAAAACACCAGAAAGGCAGCAGATACATTTTTGACAGTTATTCATATATTTCTCTTTGAAAACGCACTTAAGGGACAATTATTTTGCCATTGAGCATTGCCAAGTGTGCTTGCAGAAATGTCGGAGTCTCTTTATTGGAGACAGTTGTGCTCATCGCAGGTCCCTGAGGGGAATACACCTGCTGTTTGTGGCAGTATTAATGATAATACACGCTGTGGGTATTTCCCATGGCAGGAGAATGTTGGTGGTTCTTTTGATAACATTTCGCTCCCTGAGGTTGACCACTTGTTTATCTGAATGAGACTCGATACCACACGCACGCACGTACACAAGGACACCAGTGTAAATATGTTTTGTGTGTGGTAGGCAACAATGAAAAGACCAAAATTGGAGGTGAAGCAAGACAAAGATATAAGATGGGACAAATGAAGGATAGTCAAAAAGAGTCAAATGTACACCTATCTTTCTTTTGTTCTATTCCGCTGTTACCTCCTCTTGCTGATACAGCGGTCCACCTCTTTAATACACAGCACTGTTATGTCCCTCTTTAATATGAAGACAGTGTTGTGCCTATTCCACTTTCTTTCCTCCTCCCACATATCTCACCCGCTATGTGCCGTACCGCTCCCATGACGAGGCCTTTATGAATTCTATACATAACTCAGGAAACAGTTAGCCCGCCTCATCTGTCATCCACCTCTTCTAACCTTCTCCCTCTCTCCTCTCTGTGACTGCAGTTTGGTTTAAACACCTCTCTCATTTCATCGCCTTTCTTTCTCATTTCTCTTCATTCACACCCACCTCCTCCCTGTGTTCCGTCTATTCTTTTTATATCCCTCCCTTGAAATAAAGTCCACATTTCAGTCTGTGTGCTGTGCTTCCACATTTCTGCACCTTCTGCTCTTCTTATCTCAGCCCGGTCGTCGGGCCCGGTCTCACTCCCAGGGCGCCAAACACAGGCGCGTCGTCATGTGACTGATACCCACTTATGATGCACCAGGCTTCAAAGGAACTTCAATATAAATACATCCGTGGTAATACTAGATGCTCAACATCAACAACAATTGCTCCAGAAGTAAAACCCCCTGTTTCTTTCCCTTATTACAAAAACAAAACTCAATGTTAAGACTCCTTAGGTAAACAAAAAAAAGATTTTATTCCAAACCACATCCTTTTATTAAATCTTAGCCAGTGGATCTAATACACCCAAGTATAACATTCAAATTCACAGCTTGTCTGAGGCGACAGTAGTGGAGTGTCATATATTTCCGCGCAGGGCTGCCCAACGTGTTAAAAAGTGTGGCCTAAGGGTCATGACCAAGTGTCTCTATGTGACAGGTCGGAAATGAGACCGGCTTGGCTGTTCCTTCTCTTCCTCTTCTTCATTCTTCTTGTCTATTGGTCCTTGATCGCTTTTTTCTCCTTCTTCCCTTTCTCCTCCTCCCTCCATCCATCCCTCACTGCCTGATGGTCACCCTTATCACGTCCTCCGCGAGCGTGTTCCCCTCTGACGCAGTCTATTTAATCTCTGCCCCACAAGGGATCTCTCTCATGCAGTCTCTTTAATAAGGACCATTTCTCCGGCTCTGCAGCTCCTTCTCCTCCTCTGTTTCTCTCCTCTCCACCCTCCCCCATCCTCCCCTCCCCTAATGACTCTGTAAAAGGAATGGATGAGGTAGAAAGAGAGAGGATAGAATAGGAGGAAGTAAAGACGAGAGAGAGCTGGCTCTCAGAGGACAGATTATAAGTGATATACAGCCATTTTGCTCTGGGAGGGAGCAACACTTCACCTTAGGCAGACGCGCACAAACACACCGTAAAATACATGCCACTACTCACGCAGGTGTCGTGCAGTGTAGTGGCGGTGACCTTGAGGCACTGCTCAAACAGTATTGTGGCACAGTGGTTAATCACGCTGTAATTGCACTCTAAATGCAATACTAAGAAGATTCACCGCGGGAAAGACGATGTGGAAGTCTTCAGGAGTTGTTTAGCTTCTACATTTTATTGATTGTTGCAACAATTGTATTGATACTTCTAGATCAGTTATTAGCACTAAACTGAGAGGCACTTGCATTCCGTGTGGCCAGGAGGTGTACACACACACGTCAGATTGGGATCTCTGGTTGGTGTGTTTTCTTTGCTACAGGTTGTTTTTTAACTTGATCTTTAAACCTGCAATCTATAGGACGGATCTATGACGTAGCATCTAGTGGTTTTTACCTGTATTTATGCCACCCACTGTTTTTATGGTTTGCTGTGAATACCCAACAATGTGTGGTAAATCTTTTAAAGTTAAACAAACAACTCTTTTGTAGTCTATCTATGCAACAGAAATAGTAAGATATGTTGGGAATAAAATGATTCAATGTTTTCTACGTCACTAATTTTGTTACATAACCACGTCAACGTTTCTGCGCAGCGGCCTCCTGGGTGAAATGATTTGGTTTAATGACCAATTTATCCAACCCAACCTCCATCTAAGCAGACCTTTTGGCTCTATGCCATCTGACTTCCTCCTTTGTTGCAAAATGACTACTGTCAACTCCGGATACTGTGAAAAATATCAGTTTCAAGATGTTTCACTGCACTCACATTTGAACCTGAAAGCTTGATCAGTTATTGTAAAGCAAAAAAACTAGTTTTTTGCAATTGTTGCTGCAGATTTGATGTATTTCTAAAATAAAGGACAGTTTCGCCAACCTCAGAACTAAGAAAGATGCAAGGGCGTCTGATAAAGCTTTTGTATGCCGCATTTGAAAAGCAACATAATACGAAAAGGAGTTTAAGGTAGAACATAATAATAACGTGAACAATTCCGCTGCGAGGTGTTTTTAAAGTGCAATCACTTTTCAAATGCTTGGGCTTTTATATAAGGGTATGCTTACTGCCTAGAGACACACACGCTGTGGGCTGGTTTCCCATACAGGGATTAAACAAGGTCTTGCATCAAACAAAATGTATTTCTTGAGATGTCACCTGAAAAACATCCCTTCTGTAAAGCAAGCCTCATTTCTGTTGTGTGCATTATAATCTGAAAGCTTTCCCTCTTTTTATTAACAGTGGTTCCTTTCAAGTTCCCTTAAGATTCATTTACAATAGATGAGAACAAGCCAAGCTAAAGTTGAGTTCTAGGTGCTGAAATGGTTTCCAATGCAAAGAAGAATGTTGTTAATATTGTCGCTAATATTCTGTGCAGCACATAAAGTATATTTATTTATGTTTCTATCTTGTTTTCGAACACATTGGTCTAAACAAATCAAGCAGCAATAATTGTCTGGACATGGCCGGCAGTGAAGTCAGCTGTCCCAAGAGATGCCTGACTGAATTAAGAGGACAGATGCCAAAAACCAGACCATGTTGGCCTGCTCCCAAGGAGCCTGGCTCTGACTCAGAACAGTATACACTACGTCTGCCTGTGTGAGTGTATTCTACTAGTGTACAGATAGGAACTCAGGGTGCATGACTGGAAATGTAAAAAATATATGTGGTAGTTAGTCTCAAAACTGACTGTAAAGCAATACATGGCTGAATAAAACATGTGCTCAATCAACTTTAATGTGTTTATGTAAAAGAAGCATCCACCTACAGCAAGAAAACATTTCAACTGTTAATTGTAAAAATCCTTAAGCTACACTTTCAATCATATCCGAACAAACATCAAGCTATCGCGTAAAGCTACCCGACTGGAAGTGATTTCCAATGGATGTCAACGTTTTGTTATTTTATTATGATCTAATATTGTATCAATGGCATTTTTTAAGAATAAAGGCACAATGTTGAATGCTGTAGTTTAGTAATTGAAACACTTGGTAATTTAAAGCTAATGCATCCTTATCAGGGACGTCAAATAATCTCCCTTCCTACAAGTTAAGTAAACGTTTATTTCCCTATTTAAATTGTAATCGACACCACTTCCTTTTTTTTTTCTGTCTACATTAACAATGCGTGTAAAGGTAGGGTAGGAGAGGTGCTTTTGAACCTGTGACCCCCCCCTCATTCTACCACCAGGCAAACAATTAACTGAGCTCCTGCTCCCCTGGAAAGTCCATCCTAAGCAAAGCCAATTGCTCTAAAATACAGTGCCGAAAGCTGCCAATGTCTCAGCTCGCTGTCATATATCTACATTCGGCTGTTGTCCTCTCAAATGTCCTGAATCTGAACTGGCTGCTGCAAGCCAAGAGTATGGATAGCCCGTTGACAGGCGTGCTCATGCTTTCAGCTGAATATGCAGAGTCCCGGGCTATAACCGGCTTGTTTCTCTCCATGTCAGCTCTTTTCCTGAGTTGACCTCTCTGCTCTCTCTTCTCCCGCTGTGGGGCAGAACGAGGGTGGTACCACTGCTGCCAAAACAGACTGACAGCTTTTCCCTCTCAAGGGCACATAAACAGATACAGTCTTGGACCAGATCCAGCCTTGCCTTGCTCAAGGGCATGGAGCAGCTATCCTTTAACTTTGGGTTGGCCCATCATTTGGAGAATATTCCATTCCATCCAAGCAGGAACATGAATACTGTTGCTGTCAGTTTTTTACCTTTTCTTTTTAAATACCCGCCTTGCTCATGAGCATAAATGAATGAGATAATAAAGCTGTTTAGTTTTGCCAGGGGGAATATGGGTACTGCCACATATATACCATATATACTCTCACCCAAGGGATCAAGAGCAAACACCAACACTGCCGAATGTGCAAACCAGTGTTAATTTTGGCAGCTGTTTTTTTATTTAGTCTTAGTCTTTAGACAAAAACATTTTAGTCATTCCTATCCTTCGTAGTTTTAGTCTAGTTTTAGTCGACGAAAACTCAAAACGTTTTAGTCGATGAAAAATGACATTTTAGTCAAAATGTATCTCTATACTCTCTGAACGCTCCGTCCCCGGCAGATCTCTGTGTCCGCTGCAGCATGTATGTTAGGCCCCGCCCCCCGCAAACAGAGATACACAGGGAGATCGCTCTTCTGGAGTGAAGAGAGCGGACATAATTATATTGCAAGTTAGAAACGTAAGATGCATTTTGACAGACAAGATGGACACTTGGGGGAAAATATGCTGCATTTTGAATGTCCGATAGTCCACCATTAACACCTTAGTCCCCTCTCGTCAACGAAAACTAAATATACATTTCGTCATAGTTTACGTTATCAAGAATCTATTTTTAGCTCGTCATCGTCTCGTCTTAGTCATGTAAGAACATTTTTTCGTCATAGTTTTTGTTGACGAAATGAACACTGGTGCAAACACATCATTTCAGCTTCTACAGTTCCCTTCTTGAACTTGCAATTCTATCCAGTGAAAACATATAGTCCAACACCTTTTGGATTGAACAGAACCTTCATTTAGAAACTGCTTACATAACCTATGATCAAACTTTAAAAGGTGTTTTCATCCTGTACTTAAGGACACTTAAGTGTTGATTAAAATTACATTTATTATGAGGAAAAGACATGCATTCTAAGTCTTATTTTAGTCTTTACGGGACGGAAATATTACCCTGCCAATTCTAGCCTTACATTAGTGGCATCTGGAAAAATCAATTGTGTTGAATACCGTGAGTACATCTGTTCCATGTCAGGAATATTAAAGGAGATGCATCCATTTGTGCAGCAGATGGAACTTTTTGGATGCGGTTTCATTGGCTCAGTCATATTACAGTTCGATCAAAGTGCTACTGCATAAGCCAGCAGAGATCAATACCTCAGTTCTTCAGTGTTCAGCGTTAGTGTTTTTAAAGCGCTATTGCAAGAATGTATTGGATTATTAAATATATTTAATATAAATTATAATATTGGATCATGCCAAATTTGAATTACAATTATTGTGTATTATTAGTAGTTTATATTCAAATGAATCACGAGTATCATTCCTATTATCTATTATCTCCTCTCAACACTGTATTCGCCCTGCAGTTCCAAGAAGATGTTTAATGAGGGGCACATGCGAGTGTGTAGATTTATCTTACCGGTCATGACTATTTCATGACTCTCTCTGGTAGTTTGAATTTTAATAGCTGTCCTTATTGTGTCCAGAGCTTATCTGAGCCTCTGGGCGAAACCAGAGACTGACACCCAGATGGGAGACAGCAGATAGAGCGCAGTCACTCTCCCTTTCAGCTTCTTGGCCCTGAGCGCTCTCCCTTTTCACTGCCAGGTGGAAAGGGCTGCTGAGCTGTGTGTGGGACTGTGCGTCCACTGTGTGTGTGTGCGCTTTGTAGCCGTGTGTGGGCATGAGAGGATAATACTACAGCTTTAAATGTGCAATGTTGATCAAAGCCACAGAGCCAAAATGACTTGCAGGGTTATTTGAGATAGCATTATTCAAATCTTTCCTTAAAAGCCATTACCGTCAACCATGTGGAATTATTTTCAGATTTAGTGAATGAGAATATAGAGTAATGTTTAGCTCCATATCATTAGTGTTATGGAAGCTTTCAACATTGTTGTGCAGTTAAAAATGCAAAAGTTCCTATATAAATATGCTTACTGCAGACTTACACATCAAAGGAATAGGGACCAGTTGTGTTTCCTTAATATATGCAGGAAAGTGCTGAGAAAGTGAGAACGTAAAAAAAGGAAAAGACAGCTGTTTAAAAGGCTACCGGATAGCAACAGCTCTTATTCTATCATCACAGTGTCTACAAGTTTAATAATTGTAAGACGTCATAACAAATGTCATCAACAGATACATTAAGCCTTAAGCCTATAAAGAATTAAGTGTAGGTGTTGCAATGGTACACCCACAGAAATAAATACAAATACATAGAGAGAAGTAAAACAATTGGAATTGACCGATATTTAGTTTACTCGACAATTATCAGAACATAGATTGATAAAAGATACCAGTGATCATTACCGGGTTGATGCAATAATGATTGATTGAATAAATGGTTGATCTCTCTTGAATTACAAGATGAAGGACACTGACCCTGTTGCTCTTTGTCCCTTTATCATCAAGCAGTTGTGTAAACACGCTGGCATACTCTTACTAACGCTTTCTCTGCCACACACACACACACACACACACACACACACACACACACACACACACACACACACACACACACACACACACACACACACACACACACACACACACACACACACACACACACACACACACACACACACACACACACACACACACACACACACACACACACACACACACACACACACACACCCCCACACAGATCTATAATTACAATGTTGCTCACATGGTCCAACCGATACAATATAGCACTTATACAATCGTTTTTTTTTAGATAAACGCACCAGGTATGTACACGCCTAATGTGACCTGAATCTCGCATGCACAGCATTTTAACACAATAGTATCTTTTTTAGGATTATGGCCATATGCACTGAAGCCTTCATCCTACAGTACATGTGTGACTGTCACCTAAAACATTTTATCTAAGAAGTGTAAACGAATCCTTTGGGTATTTACATTCTGTGATAAGAGCAGCATACACCAACCCACATCAAAGGTTTCTTTGTGTTTCTTTGTCTGGTGTAACATTACATAATCAGCCTTTTTTCACAACATTATAAAATAAAAGTGCAAGAATTATCGTCATAGAAACTAAAAAGCATGTGTACTTGGTTCAGAAGGAAATAGCTTGTACAAATGAATGTGGGATGCATTATTTAGTCTTTTATGCAAAAGCTGTGCAAGACTCCCCCGCAACATCTATGGACATATATACTGTAAAGTAGGAATAATAAGTAAGTGTGTGTGTGTGTGTGTGTGTGTGTGTGTGTGTGTGTGTGTGTGTGTGTGTGTGTGTGTGTGTGTGTGTGTGTGTGTGTGTGTGTGTGTGTGTGTGTGTGTGTGTGTGTGTGTGTGTGTGTGTGTGTGTGTGTGTGTGTGTGTGTGTGTGTGTGTGTGTGTGTGTGTGTGTGTGTGTGTGTGTGTGTGTGTGTGTGTGAAAAAGAGAGCTGTGAGCTGTGTTCTCTCACTCCACTCTGCCATTTCTCACATGAGTCAGACTCATAGAGCTCAGTGCGTGACAGCAAAAATCACCCACTTGTACAGCTGCCCCCACAGACTCACATAAATACACACACACACACACACACACACACACACACACACACACACACACACACACACACACACACACACACACACACACACACACACAGCTGCATAATCTTTTTCTGGCAATGCAACATACATTTCATTTTGGTTGTCGGCAGACCGTTTGAAAACTGTCGGCCTTTAAAAGGACAACACACTAAATATATGTTCAGTGGTTTCTTTGTCTTCATAAAGAAATACCTATAACACTGTTTTTCATGTATGTATTAAGTATTCAGCTGAAAACAAGCATGATAATCTTTGAAGATGAATGCCCCATTCAAAGGTTTGGCTACAGTACCAGCTCCTTTAAAGCTCACTAATTAAAGGCACAATAAGTGTCCTTGTCAATCATCGAGAAGTGTGGTGGTGTCCATATCTCTTCTTTTCAGTTTTTGAGCTGTCGATGTGTCACCGTTACCATGTTGAGCCCAAAGAAAGGGGGAACTCTGATTGTTGTGTATAAAAGTACTTTTCCCAGGAATAGTTCCCGGAACTTTTCCCCAGAACTTTTATTTCCTGGAACTATCTAGTAAATCGCGTTCACACTGGAATAAGTCCCAGAGGGAGCCGCTGATGTCGCCTCTTCTTCTTCTTCTGCTTTGGGTTTACTGGCAGGCCGCAGACCACTTCACGGCGTATACTGCCACCCGAAGTCCCCGGCCGGAAGCCCCCAGAGTTGGGGACTGGCTTCCGAGTAAATCGCCAGAACGCCGACACGTCCTCATCACTTCACCGTTCCTATGTTTTCTTTTGTGTTGCCATAACTTAGTCTCTCTCTGTTGGTGCGCTGGGCTAATGCTAATAATGCTAATGCGAGCAAATAAAATGGCGTTTTGCCTGAGTAAAATAAGGAAATCTGCGGATAGATTATCTTGTAGCACAGTTCATCTACAATATGATACTGGGCTGCATAAACCCACCATAATAGGTTGTAGTATGGTGTCACACGCATATGAACATACACACATAGAGTACACTATAAGGGAAAGACATGGTGTCAGAAATTACTCAGTGTCACTTTCCAGTCCATTACCTTTCAGATGGGGCTCTCTGTAGGGGAATGAACAATAGATCTATTTGTTTTCCTGTGACCCTGCATCTCCACATGAAAAGAGAAAATGTATTTTCTCATCTGTTTACATACAGTGCAGTATTATCTGCTCGCCTGTTTTGCTTCACTGAAGACATGTCAAATCAACTCGTCCTCTCAGAGAGATCCTGCCTCCTGACATGCCCTCGTGCGCTCTCAATCCTCGTGGTTGTGAAGTGTCAGAGAATCAGAGCGTGCGAAACCACATAGTGATCTAAGCAAAGAGACTGATCATTTGATAAATAAAGAAAACACCAAATAAGAAAGTGCTAAAACAAAACTTAAAGAAACCCTCCCTGAACACAAGACGCCTCTTGACTGCTGTTTCAAACTCTGCACTCACATCAGTCCCCTGAGGTTTCCCCCCCCCCCAAGACATCAAGCTCAATTGCATTTAAGTGTGAAAAAGGACTTGGTTTCTCTAATTAGGTCTTCATTCAGCATTGGGTGGAACTGCTGTGCTGCTGGGTGTGGCCCCCTTCAGAGGAATCGGTTGTTCAAATGTCATATTTCCGACTATTGTCTTAAAATGAAGATTAGATTAAATGCATCCTCATCCTATTCTCTGATCCACTGGATTTTCTTTAGACCTCGATTACCTTGGAAACTGCATTTAAAGCAAAGGTTTATGTGGCATTGTCATTACAAGACATTTAACTCTGGTTTCAGTTTGTTCCTACCCCTCTTACATAGAATGATATGCACAGCTTGTCCACCTTAAAAGGTCTCTCCAACTTAAAGGTGACCTATCATGCAAAATGCACTTTTGTACATTTTTTTATACATGAATATGTGTCCCCGGTGTTCCAGGGAACTCACCAAGTGTCAGAAACAACCCTTTCTCTTTTCCTCCATACCCAAATCTCTTAAAAAGGGGCTGCAACGGATTTGATACAGACTGATCCAGATTTGAACACTTCTATGACGTCACAGAAGTGGTGCTACGGCTATTGGGCCAACTCCACCAATCAGGAGGAGACAGCCACGGACATTGCCGTTCGAAAGCGCTGGGGACGCTGTAGTACATATGCCAGGCCTGTAGATGGTGCTGTTCTCACATAATCAGCCCATGCAAAGACAGTGTTAAACTGAGCGAACTGAGGAATGGCTAAAATGCATGATCTATTTGGTATTTTGAAAAATAAAAAGTATAAATATGCCTTATGTATGTTCCCACACTATATTATTTAAATATAGCATGATAGGTCACTTTAAGTGAGCCTGGGCTAAAGTTGTTGCAGCTAACCACCATCACTTTAGTACAGTAAGTGGCAAGTCAATGGACCTTGGCTTACATGTAGGTCTTGTTCACCAACATCTAGCCTAACATTTGCTCCCACTGTGCTGCTACGCTAACAGATAGATTGCTAGTTCTCTATCTCATCCATACATTCGCTATCACCCTGCACACAAGTCTTTCCTAATTACTTTATATATAGATGGAAGACATCACAACCCAAACGGAAAAAGTAAACCAAAACATTGTGTCGGCCCCCTGGTGGCCAGCTGCAGTATTGGTCCGAAACCTTCCCCCTCCATGTTAGCGGATAGCACATGGCCCAAACTAAAGTGTCACTGCACACTGCAAATGTCTTTCCAAAATATGGTTTCTTTCCTTTTCCATTGTTCTTCTCATGCTGATGTATTTTCAAGTGTTGCTCTTTCTTTGATACATTCAGATCTTAATAGTTATTTAATGCTATAAGGCAAGGGACGTCTAGATTGACAACTTTGATTGACAGCTGCTTTGATTGTACAGGAGAGTTGATTGTATTTTACTTTGTATGTCATTTACTTACACATATCATTAAATAAGTACATTCATTTCTTAATGTGATCCTTAAGAAGATATTTTGTACGATATTCTGCCTTTGTACGCAGAGTAACAATCCTCCAGTGGCGAACCGTGTCTATCACAACTGGACGTTCTGTAGACACACACCCCCCGCCGCCTTTTCTAACACAAAACCACTGAAATGCGTAGTGCATGGTCGGAGAAGGACAAACAAATCAACGTAACACTGTAATATTACAGATCAACTACACAGATACCATTCTCATTTATTAATGTTGTATACATTTTATATACATTTTATTAGATGTTATTTATATAATTAAATCAATTTGTTTGTTTTATCTGAGTGTTCCAGGGTATTCTCTGAATACCTTGAAGGCCCTGACGGTTCGCCACTGCAATCCTCTCTTTATGGCATAAAATGGTGTCATAATTATGGAGGTCATTCTCATGGACACTGTGACACATTTCTCCATCACTCCATCTTCTAATAAGAGCATGATAATGATCTACCTTTTAGCTGCTGATGGGTTATTATTCATAGTTACTCTACATCCAGCCCACTCTTTTTCTCTCACTCTCTTGTGCTCTGAGTCACACTTCAACCACTCTGTCTTCCCCCTCTGTTACACGTTGAAGCTATTGATTTGCTGCAGAAAAAGGCATCAATATTTTTCGTCATGATGATGATGATCATCATCATCCTCGGAGAACCCTGTTGCCATGGTGATTTGTTTTGGACAATGTGGCTCACATTTTTATGAGTGAGGGGGGGGGGGGGGGAACAAAGTTCAAACAGACAAGCAGGGAGATGTTGAACCAAACCGTGCGGGGGGCGGGGGCAGATACTGCTGGGTCCAAGTCAGGCATATAAGAGTGTTGTCCAATCCATTATATACATTTTTTTTATTTTATATGATTTGTTTGCCGCTCCACTCCACAAGCTTATCTTGAAAGGACATTTAGAGGTCATCTCGCCATTTAATAATTGTCTTTGTTGAAACGTGCTCTTGAACACAGAACACACACTTACTTACATATTCACACATTCTCCGAGGTTCAGAGTTGCGGGTATTTCCACTCAACGAGTGGGTTGCATAGTGTTTCCATGGAGATCTATTTTTAAACGCACAAAAAAAAGGACCAACTGTTAAAATATGCCATCATGCTCCCTGACTGAAAAAAATCCCATTTCCTCTCCTGCAGAAAGAATGGCGTAAAGTTTGAGTTTTTCCTAGTTTATGAAACGGGATGCTAGGTAGGTGTCATTTGTTAAAGCAGAACCCTGCTGTGTTGAGAAGATCAGTGCATTAGCAGACATACATTATAGAGGAAGCACAGTGAAGAAGAGGAGGAGAGAAATTCTAGATTTGATGGTCATTGAATTTAAATACAATCTGTAAACCCTTGGTCGCATATAATGTTTCTGAAGTCTTTTAGTGGAACTTATAATTCAGATTGAGTGTTATAAATGTGATTCTGTTTTTCCACTTTAGACCTTTCACATCCTACTCTCAAATAATCATGAGAGGAAAAGAGGCTTTCATCGATTAAGAAAAGAGTCCAAAGTTGAACCCTAAGTCTAATCATTGTATTTTTAATGACATAGTATCTTATCATGATTACATTAGTGTTGTGCCTATGCCAGACTTTATGGTCAGGTTTCTAAATTGATCTTAGAGTAGAGAGGCTCATTACAGAGTCACAGAAGTAAAGGCAGCTCTGCAGCTTCTCTGCCCTGCTCCCAGGGAGCCAGAGAAGCCCATATTCATTAATTATGCTGTAGTCGTGTCCTTTTCATGATTAATACCATACTTACATTTCTGTAGCTATGTAGCGATGTAATGCTCACAGTCAAGTATGACCAAATGGGTTTTATTATTAAGAATGACTGTTTTATTAGCTAGTATTCAGTTTGAAGTGACTGATTTAGTGGAATGCAACCAAAACCATAAACAAGATTCAAACTATCATGCATTTCTGATACAATAAATGGCTTTATTTAATCTGCTGAGTCACCGGCATGCCCACTATTTATTTTAAGTCAATAAGCTGACAATCTTAAAAAGACTTCAAACTAATGACCATAGGGCATCATCTCTTATTTTAGTTGATATACTCTAGGTCGACTTTCCAAAAACTATTCAAAAATAACTTCATATAGAAAATGACCCGCTAAACAGCACCAAGAGTGCATTGTTTCTTATTCCCCTTTATTCTTTATGTACATCTCGTATAAAGTGTGTTCAGGCTGCATTACTTGCTGATGGACTGTAGCACACACACTCCTTAGCAATCACCCTTCATCCTGTGTGAGGCTGTTGTGACTCATCTGTGTATCACCACTGCTCCTCTGCCCTTTCACTGCCTCCTCAAAATCCCCTGCCAGAGCAGTTAGGTGGGCTGACAGTATTTAGCCTACAATATTTCATAATCTGGCAAATGAATCTTACTGTAAGCAGCGTTGCAATCAGCTATCCAGGAAGGAATGATAATATAGCAGAGGATTTTGCAGGAAGCAATGAGTATTTCATGATTAAGGAGATTGATTACAGAATGGCTTACATCTCAAGGGCGTTTAAGGAGTTGAAGCATTTAACAAGGCTAGATGTCATGCTGAACTGATGCGCCGCCAACACTCAGAGGAGCCTATCACATGGCAGACACAGTGAAGAGTATGCAGTATGTTGTATTTTTAATGTAAAGAATGGTGCATTTACATTTTGTAACTACATATAAATACAGAGTAGAATATTTTATTTTATTATGTGCATTAGGTATTGGTAGAAATATGAGGGAAAGTTCAATTTGATGTGCACATGACCTATCTAAAAAGAAAAAGCGGGGTCTACAATATGGATATGTATAAAAGATGTGTTCTGGTGGAGATTGCATTTAACTGTATGTGCGTGAATCTAACCAACTGGAACTGGTTAAAGCCCGATTATATGACCTCGTTTTACCGTGTAATAGTGCAAGCAACTGCCGACATGCTTATCCAGCCTTATTACACACAGACACACACACACATACACACACACACACACACACACACACACACACACACACACACACACACACACACACACACACACACACACACACACACACACACACACACACACACACACACACACACACTCTCTCTCTCTAAGCACGTGCAGGCAGTCACGACTCACAGAGCCGTATACACACATGCATGGACACACAGACATGCTTGTATGTGATGTGAGGCAGGGTGCTGTGGAGATCAATGGGATAGCATGCTAGGTCCTCTCGCAGAGACAATTAAAAGAGAATGGGTAATGAGGCTATTTATAGACTGATCTATTTGTAACCAGGGCATTCTCCTACGTAGGAGCTGGGAGTTGTTCGCTTTTCTGCATGCCCTCCTTCTCTCCTTCTCTCCTTCTCCCTCTCAGTTGCTCCAGCTCCCTTATTCAAGCAAGGGAATGTCAACTCTTTACTCTCCTGCTTTTCACACGACCACTCTGTCATTCCCTTTTTTGCTCTTTCTCCGACATGGGATGCATATTGATCATCAGTTATTCTCTGCATGTAATAAATGGGCTCACAGTCATTTGCATTCAAATGTGAAGAAACAGCGTGCAGCAGTGATGTTATCAGGTGCGATCCAGGGCCACTCCTGGGAGACCCGGTGACGCACCATGCATGACATAATGCTGGGGTAATGTCTGTGGTTGTGAGAGAGAGCGACACAGACACTGTGGATACACACACTGTGAGCACACACACTGTGAGCACACACACTCTGAACACACACACTCTGAACACACACACTGTGTGCGCTCAGCTACCAGATAATGGTTCTGCACTAAAAGAGCAGCCAGAGAATATGTGAATATACAGAGCACACATTTGCATTGTTGTTAGCAGGCTGAAAATATATTTTTTAAGGTTTGATTTAGTTAAAAGTTCAGAGGAGTTTCTGTGTAAATATCATTATTGTACAAATATTAATATTCGGGATGCTCCGATCGATCGGCCACCGGCCAATATTCACTCTCTGCCGATCGATCGGTGCTCTCTATAAAGGCCGATCGTGAGAGCCGATCACATGGCGTAAAATACATGAGACTTTTCTCTGTGCGCGGCAAAACAAGCTCGCCAAAATGGCTTCACCGGTCTGGCAGTATTTTAAGGTGTCCGAAAATGACAATAAAATAGCGGTATGCAACGTGTGTGTGAAGCAGACATCCTGCAGCTCCGCCCGCTGTGACGGGCCGGTGAGCGGAGCGAAACACACACTGAGAGTTAGACCTAACATACTTAGCTATTTTATCTACCTCTGGAACTAGCTAAACTAGTTATACATATATTTATTCTTCACTGTCAGGTCACTCATTACTGGATCAGTGAGCTTCATGAGATACTGACAGGCTGTCATGAGAGGGAGAGAGAGAGAGGGAGAGGGAGAGAGGAAAAGAGAACTAATTATGTTAGTTGTTTGTGGAAGCGCCAGTGAATGAGCTCCATTAACTGAGTTTTAAACATCACTTTAAATGGAAGATCCCCATAGGCCCCGCCCACTCGATCGGATCGGCGATCAGCCCCAAAATTGGCGATCGGAGCATCCCTAATTAATATGAAATACAATGACTTTGTAATGTGATACCTAACCCTAAAAATGGAGGCAACTAAAGATGTAAAGCCTATTTGCGGAGTATTATCAAGTGTATTGATACAAAAGTGAAAAAGTGTTTTGACTGTTCATCATGAAGCCTAAACCTCTGAGATTATGAATCACATATATGACTATATTCTGAGATTTTATAGATGAAATGTTTCATCAGTCAATTAAAAACTAAATCGGTAATAATCAATACTATTTTGCAGCTTTGAAAATGTGATTGAATATATGAAAATGTGTCAATATGAAGAACAGAAGTAGAGTAGTCCATATTTAACATACCATTTGTAATCTTCACAGAACATATTCTTCTATGATTCTTATTCATCCACATTGAAAGTTTACATAATGCATCATTAAAACAAGTCAAATCAAAGATAATTCCATGCAAGCTTCTCAATTCATTGGTGTTAATGCTATTTGCATAACAAAGTTGCTCTTGCCAAAGCATTCCCTCTGATGTAACAGACCCTTTCGCCATATTATTTCAGCGACTGCACGAGCATTATTTTCTTGACAGCATTCTAAAAGTAAAAGGTTCCTCAGGCAATGAAGGTTTTTCAGATAAAAGAGCCAGAGATATTTATGTGCAATAGTTCATGGAGTATGAGGAGGTGGATGAGGTCAAGGCCCTGATCTGCTGAGCAGAATGATATAAGGAGCGCAGAGTCCAGGCCCATCATGTTGCAAACTGGTAATTAGAGATGGTGTGTGTGCTGTGAGAGCAAAAATGATCAAATAAAGGCAGAGAGAGAAAAAAGATCCATTACAAAGCTTAATACAAAACTATACAAAATCTAAAAATGTTCAGAAAGACGAAAATTATATCTGCAGTTTTTAGCTTTGCAATTAAACTGATATTTCTTTGCGTTTGGATCAAAATAAAAATGATATATATTGTTTTATTCTAATGTAAAATAAATGCAGGTTGCTGTAGTGTTAACCCTTAATATGTACAACATTAAACTCATCTGTTAGAACATCCGACACACTTTGATGATAATTGATCAGCACATCTCTAACTCCTTCTCCCTCTCTCTGTCTCAGGTCTCGCAGGTGACCAAACTGACCTGGACAAGAGGAAAGAAATCTATGGTAAAAACGTGATACCTCCAAAGAAGCCAAAAACCTTCCTGCAGCTGGTATGGGAGGCCCTGCAGGACGTCACCCTCATCATCCTGGAGATCGCTGCCCTGATCTCCCTGGGACTCTCCTTCTACCACCCCCCCGGAGACAGCAGCGGAGAATGTGAGTTTAGTGACTTTAAAGGTCCCCTATTATACTGTTTTTCATCAATATATTATAGGTCTCAGATATATACAAAACATGTCTCTGAAGTATTTGGCTCCAAATACCAAACAGATCATTGCAGCATCCCATAAACCCCTCTGTTTCAGCCCCGTTTCGCGCCCCTCTGAGAGATATTTAGTTAAAAAGAACACAATGGTGCTCTAGGAGGAGATTCAGGTGATAAGGTGGGGGGGGGGGTGTTACCTTGGTTGGTGATTGGCTAATGGTTACACCAGCCAACAAATCGTTATGACATCATAGAGTGGGCAAAATCTGATCAGCTCATTTTCAAAAAGTGAGCAAATCTTTTTTCCTGAAACTTTGAGAATCTCTTTACACAGAGGGGACACATGTTTATGTATAAAAGACATGACAAAGTGGATTTTGCATAATAGGTGACCTTTAAATTCTGTCTTGTCATTTGTTTGGAGGCACTCACTTCCCCACACACTTTTTAATTGCTGAGGCAGGTCGTGCTTTTTGACCTGCCTCATGAGATCAAGCTCGCACATGAGTGTGCGTGCACAATATGAACGTGTTAAATGTGTGAACGAGAGGTACCGGGAAGGTTAATGAAGCGTTGAGTAGAGAAATAACCTTGAGCTCCCAGAGCTCATACATCACCACTGTGAGCCGTGAAACAGGAAATGAAGACAGAGACCATAACGAGGTGCTGAGTCAGCAACATCACTCATTGCTCAAAGCATTATCACAGTAATGGAATTCAGTTAGCCTGCCAAAGGGACCAGTCATCATTTTAAGGGTTTTAAAGTGTTATGAAGGTGGAAATACCCAAGAAAGAAGAAAAGGTAACAACCGTCTCACTTGCATGGGTAGTTAATCAAATCATTGTTTAGTTAATAACATGTTTTAGTTGGTTGGTTAGGATTAAGTCAGGGTTAATGAGAGAGACAATTATTTATTCAGTCAGCCAAAAACTCCAGTCATAAAATGATTGGTAATTTGATCGCACCTTTCTGTTCATTTGATTATTTTCTTTGCATATTTTGAGCAGCATTGCTTTATGAGTGAGCTCTCCAAATAAAGGAAATCCTGGCCTGAGGAATCTTTATGCAAATAGCTGCTAATAGCTGCGTCCATCTGGAGGAACGTAATCAAGCTTCTCTTTACCTTGAGGCAAAAAAGGTTCCGATATACAAGTCTAATTTTCGTCTGATATGAATTGATGAATCTGATCAGCACATAAACCCCTGCTGATTTGAATAGACGTGAATTCAGATAGAAATAAATACTTTCCACTTTAAAAACACGTCATACACATAAACAACAAATGGCTGTGTGCCTGTGTATAGCAGAGCAGCGATGGACAGTGCATATGAGAAAAAAAACAAAATTATAATTGTTGCGTTAAAGATAACGACTATACTGTAGATATAAAACATAGACTATAAAGAAAACATTTTTCTGTCTTGCCGTGGATAGATGTTCCTACTGCGATAGCATTGCAATCATGCAAGATGAAGTCATGAAACTACATGGTTTGAACTTTGAAGTTGAGATCAAATTGAAGGTTGAATTGGCCCTGGGTGCAAAGGGGTACCCCCCCCCCCCCCCCCCCGTCCTGATATATGTGAAAAGAAAATATCCCACGCGACACTCATTAATGCTTTAAGGATTTGTTTATTTATAGGTCAAAACAAGCTCAACAGTCCAAAAATCGAAGGTGGTGGGATGACTTAATTCTCATTTACATAATACAGCCCGGCTGCAGTTGAATGACGAGGCTCTTAATTGCGTCTGTATCAAAGACACAACGTGAATCTAAACAAATCCCTGAGAAAGAAAATACCGTAAGTAGACTCAGATTCCAATATGGTTGTGCCTTTAGCCAATAGTCAGTCATATATATAAACTTACATCCCACCCAGTTGTGAATGTTTCTCCATCGCTGCACTAGCTATTATATGTCCTGCTTTGGGCTTAAATGTTGCCCAGTTGTGTCACTTCAGCACCATGGACAGCTGCAAATGTGCTGCATAATTGTGTGTCTTTCCATGAGAGATACAAGAAAACAGTTTGTGCACACATGTAAGTGTTTATATACTAATTGTTCATAAAAAAGCTTCTTTTTTTTTTTTTTTAAATGTTGTCTCCACAAGATATTAAAATGACTTAACTTATCACATCAATGCCAACCTTACGTTGCATAATCTTTATGGAGAAAGTGAACTAATCGGTAGCTATTTTTTTCTGAAACTGTACAAACTAGAAAAAAAAAAAAGTGCAATTAAATACATTCAATGAACAATAATTAGTAATTTACATTAAATGTTAATATTTTTTAGATAACAATATCATTATTATATGTCCTAGAAAAGATATGTGTGCAGTGCTACTGGCGGTCTAACATGTGTCGGCGTGTGCAGTAAATCCACTAAATGAACATATTGATTGGAATCCCTTTGTAGTGCAACAGAAAGCCCAAATTACTTATTTGAGTCTAGCTGTTGCTTGATTCCGATCCTTCATTATGTAATGCCTAAAATACAGGGGCTTTCTGTTCTTTTGTGAGCTGCAATTTCTGTACAGTCCAAAGCAAATCACCCCACTGAGGGCCTTTGAAGTCAGCTAGTCAGGACTCAGGAGTGTAGTCACTATAGCGCCCTGAGTATTACAGGAAGCAGCACTGGGGCGACCGGGAATAAGCCTTGTTTCATTCCCAAATATACCCAAGAGCACAGCCAGTAGACTGCAGGGCATTGATAGGAAGTGGAGCAGACAAATGGCCAGTCTAGGAGAAGTGAATTATCTAAAGATTTTATATTATTTTGTTTGTGAAATTGTCTTTTTATATGACATACATTGTACACAGGCAAATAGTTCGCACTCACTCTCTCCAGTGTGATTTTCGATTACACCGGTTGTGTGTCTTTCTTTATGAAGTGCTCAAACTATACACATAAAGGAGCTCACAGTACATACCTTAGTATGAAATCATGATCTGATATCCAGCTTGTAAGTCAGTGTCATCAGAACACATTCTAAAAAGACACAGAAAATAGTATAACACCTTTATAACTTTTGCTCTTTTCTTTGTTTCCATCCTACCCTTGTGCAGTCTGTGGCGCGGGTGCAGCTGGGGTGGAGGACGAGGGCGAGGCGGACGCCGGCTGGATCGAGGGCGCCGCCATCCTGTTGTCTGTGGTTTGTGTGGTGCTGGTGACAGCTTTCAATGACTGGTCGAAAGAGAAGCAGTTCCGTGGGTTGCAGAACCGCATCGAGCAGGAGCAGAAGTTCCAGGTGGTCCGCGGCAGCCAGGTCATACAGCTGCCCGTGTCCGACATAGTGGTGGGGGACATCGCACAGATCAAATACGGTAGGTGTGAGGAAGTTGTCAAACTGTACATGTATGTGTGGGAGGGTCCCCGCGGATCCTTAAAAAGTCTTAAAAGTCTTACATTTATTTTTCGATATTCAAGGTCTAAAAATGTCTAAAAAGGTCTGGAATTTTAGTAGGGGAGGTATTACATGTTATCTGGTGCAGAATGAATGAGTGTGCAGGGGGGACATTGGTTTCCATTGGTCTACTGCTATACAATTCTTTTTTGTTAATGCGAAGGCAGTCATGTCGGGTAATGTGCACTGAATATTTCCCGTTATTCAAATGCAATAAAACTCAGTAACGGTTTATACTGTTGTCTAGTAGTTCATCGATTGTTTTGTATTGGTATCATTTTTTCTTCAAAGTCATTAAATGTGTACTTAGAAAATGTGCAGATACCGTGGTGTGTGTTATATGAAGAAGCTAATGCATTTTGAAACTTGCGTAAGCTCAAAGGCCAACCACTTCTTGATGCATATTCATAGTTCGTAGATCTTTAAACAGGATTAATAAAAAGTTGGTACATTTCAGAATACCAAACATGAGCTGCAAGAGGCTTCTGTGGTCACAAAGCTCCCTCCCCCAAAGCAAATACTATCAAACAGCTGCGGCTGTTTTGATTCTGCTGCAAAGTGCGGCAGATTTCTACTGTGGCTTTCATTGAAACACTGATTAATGTGAACTCAAATGGACCAAAGTTTTCAGTACATTTTGATAACTTTGGTGTGCCTGGACGTGCCCACCGACTTTATCCATTGGCTAGTCTTTTGTTCTGTGCAAAGTCAATTTTGTGGTTCAGCGGCTGAAAATACTTTCACCTAATTTCCAGAAGGGGATTACAATTATAAAGTCCACTTTAACAATTACATAGATTTATGCAACAGTGTTTAAATGTTGAGGAATGAATTAGCTGCAGACAGACCAACTCCAATGTGTTTTTCTTAACTTACTTTAGTGTGTAAGGCAGTATCTATAAATGACAGAAAATCTAGCAACTCTGCTGTTTCCATTATTACAGGTGATCTGCTTCCTGCTGATGGCGTGTTGATCCAGGGCAATGACCTGAAGATTGATGAGTCATCACTGACCGGAGAGTCCGACCACGTCAAGAAGAACGCAGACAAAGACCCCATGCTGCTGTCTGGTAGGTTGTCACTGCTCTCAGTAGAGATGGATGGGTCTGTACTGCACGCCAAGGCCATGTCTGCTGCATGTAATGTGGGACGTTTGAAGGACAAAGGGACAGGAGGAGACTCAACTCACACCGTTTTTTAAATCTTTAATGTTATTGTATTCAAAACATAGAAAGCAGTTTGGAATGATTGAATCCTTCAAAAAACCCTTCAATGACAATTTAAGAATATTTCACCATGTGCATAACATCAGAAAATACAGTGGGTAGATTTGTTACACCTACTAGCCAAATGTCACAGTATTTTATTTTCATCTACTGCATTAAATAACTGGCATAATTAGAACTACTAAATGGTATCATAATAATCAGGACTTTTTACAATGACTACATGCAACTGTGTAATGTAGCATATAACAAGAAGGCTTCACACATTGTTCTAGTTTATTGAAGTATAGTTTATTTTTTCTTCAAGCACTTATTTCAGAATAAAGTATTTTCAAAGCTAAACAAATTATAAGTCACAGTCATGGCATTACCTCGGACTAAAGACAATAGGTTCTTAATGATAATGTAATTATAAAGGCAACAGAAGACACTGGTGACGCCCTGGAGGCTTTCTTTCATCTCGTTCCCCTCTGTATTGGTTCGCTGCAGAGGGGACACCAGAATCTGAAGCTGTTGAATTTCTGAAGAATCTCACTGATAACAGAAACATGCATTAATCTGATCTCACATCTTAGAACTTTTCCTGTGGCTAATTAGCTATGTGCCTTTTGCTGCCTCCTTTAATTAGCCTCATATTCACCCACTTGGACTTTCTCTCCCAAAGGTTAATAATGTTCTCCGTGTGTATACTTGTGTATACTACACAAGCACAGAAGTCTACTACACGCTGTTCCATCGGGGCACTTCTTAAAACTGTTTTTGGCTCTCTACTCCAGCACATTTGGATTTACAATAAGACTTTGTGTAAGAATTAAGAATAAAACGCTGTCCTTTGGTTTTAACGATTTAATGTTTGATAGTGACGGTGATATAGAATTAAATGTTCTAGATCAACCATGTGAGTCACACTAATGTGTTTTAAATTGTATGTAGCATACCAACCAATAACAACTTTTATGCTGTTCAAAAATAATTAATAGAATAATTGGTCGAATAAGGAAATTAACAATTATTATATTTAGTGTAGTTACATTTGGCATTTGTTTTTTTGCGATTGAGTAACCAAATCATTTATTCAATGTATTCATCTAGTATCTTTACTGTAGGGCTAACAAATGCACACATTCATTCAGGGTTATAAAAGAATTGCGTAAGTTAACACAAACGCATTTAATCTTGTTGTAACATCCTACCATTACACCCTACTGCGCTTTCTTCCAGGCACCCATGTGATGGAGGGATCAGGGCGCATGGTGGTGACGGCTGTTGGGGTCAACTCTCAGACTGGAATCATCATGACCCTGCTGGGGGCCGGCCCAGAGGAGGAGGAGAAGAAAGAAAAGAAAGGTCAGATCATTAAATAATCATTTTTAACAATCTCTCTACAAATGCAAGATGTGTCTGCACTTGCTTCAGAAGTATTACGGCAATTTGTAAGTGTGGCTCAGATATGCACCCTTGAAAAACCTGTCCTTACTGTATGTCCTGAAAGTGTAAGAGTGTACGATTAAAGCATAATATATATAAGGGTTATTAAGAATAAGCTCATATGTACACCTGTTGAACTGTTCTGAACTGTATAAGCCTGTTGTAGGTATGTGGGCAGCACCTGAATGGGTGTAAGCACTGTATGATATTAGCATGTTGTGGTACACTTGTGAGCTGCAGTATCCAGGTTCTGTGGGTTCAGGTGCATTGTTGTACTCACTCTCTTATCCTTCACCTCAAAGGAGGGGCAGTGGAAGACGGACACCAGAATACAGGTAGAGTATCACCTTTGTCTGACCCCTGGGAGTGGTACTTTATCCTTTTGCTCTCTAACCCTTAATGATCCCCAATAAACCGCCGTTATTCTACACCCCTTTCCTGTAGCCGAGCCCCCTTTCCCCTGTGTAATTCCCCTCTTACAAAGAGAAGCTGCATCCTCACCACACTGCATCTTCTCAAGTGTTGACAGATGACACATTTCACAATGCATAATCCTCTCCCCATATAACAGGCACTGCACTCATCAAACTAACTAGCTAGCATTCAACAGCAGTCCTGTTTCAAAGACCTATTGAATGCCACGAGTAAACAAAGGCTGTCAGACTCATCTCATTTCTGCATTACAGAACAATGGCATGAGAGCGACAGCCTTGCAGGTGTACAGCACATGTACCAGCAGTAGAGTGGAGTGCACAGTAAAAGCTTTTGAAAGATGTAGTGTGCATGGATAGCTGACTTTATGTTTTGAGGCATTTTGCTTTAGTGCTGTCTGAGAATAGGTGTAGAAGTAACAATAAAACATGTCTTATCCTGAAGATAACACTCGGATCCGAAAACATCACATGTTCTTCCTTTGACCTGTAGTTGCCTTTTTCCTAAATGTTCATCAATCTGAGTCTAAGCTCATTAGGCGCGTTCACACCAAGTACTTTTCCCACAAAGGTTCCTGAGAACTCTTTAGTTCTGATGAACTAAGTACAGATCGCGTTCACACCGGAAATTAGTTCCTGGGGGTGGATTAGGCAAATGAAGCCGCTGACGTCAGTTCTTCTTCTTCTGCTTTGGGTTTACTGGCAGGCCGCAAACAACTTCACGGCGTATAGTGCCGCCCGAAATCCCCGGCCGGAAGTCCCCGGAGTTGGGGACTGGCTTCAGTAGAAGCTGCTGGGACTCCCAGCAGCTTCTACTGAGACTCCCAGCAGCTTCTACTGAAGCCTTCAGAGTAAACGGCCAGAACGCCGACATCTCCTCATCTCCACCGCTCCCATGTTTTATTTTGTGTTGTCATAAGTTAGTCTCTCTGCGTTTCTCCGCTAGGCTAATGCTAATGCTAATAATGCAATGCGAGGATAATAAAATGGCGGCTTCACAAAAGTTTTTGGGAGTTTGACGGGGCGTGGTTTGTATTCCGCCCAGCCAATCAGAGACAGGAACCTTTTTCTCCCACGAAAGAAAAGGGGGTAAAAAAGGTTCTCTAGAACTAATTTAGTTCCTGGGACTTTTTGGTGTGAACGCAACTACATCGTAGTTCTCAGGAACCTTTGTGGGAAAAGTAGTTGGTGTGAACTCGCCTATTGAACTATCTAAATTCACTTTGAATTGGCCTTTTACGTTATCACATCCTGGATCCTTGATTTAAAGATGCAGACTTTACATCATGCACTTTATATATGGCGTAATAACTTTTACAGTTGTATTAAGACTCCCTAAATATGACTTAATCAGCCTAGAGTAGTATTATGATGCAGGTGGATTATGTGACAACATCATGCTCATGATTGCATCACTACTTTGCACTGAAATCCATAAGTTGCTGTGTCATTTTAGAAAGCAAATGTTTTTTGAGTAAGCTTATCAATGAATAAGGGAGAATAAACATTCATGCTACTGTAAGTCATAGTTTCTTGTTAACAAGTAACACAATGATACACAAAAAGACACAAAAAGACAATGATCAACCTTCAATTGGATTTCATTTTTCCAGTCGTCATCGTTTATGTGACTGTTGTCAAAAGACATAAAAACATCTATGCAAGATCCATTTCAGGTTTAAAAAAAAAATACTATATATAGGAGTGTCAAAATGTGGAAACTAACATTTAACACTACTAAAATGCATCAGTGCAGTCCCTAACTGGGTGGGACATGTGTTATTACCTTGCAAATACGCTGGCCTTTTATTTTAATTTTTGACAGTTTATTTACAGAGTGGCAATGCAACACTTTTCTGTTCACAATATGATTTTGTGATGCTAAAAGATACTACAAGAATAACATGGTTTAAAGGAACTTTACATACAATTAACACAAACAACTACAACACCAGTACATCAATAATGGTAAAGCTATTGTATATAGACAGAATTATAAGATATTCAGTGTATTGAAACATCTTCTTTTTAGGCTCTGGTTTTACATGTTACTATATCTTTTTTCTATACATGTTATGTGAAATGTCATGTTTCATGTCTGTCTAATGTTACACTTTTTTGTTCTATTGGCATACCTTTTATAAAATGACATAACATACATATACTAACATAAATAATAGAAACATTAGACATGTTTAAACTACGCTGATCACATCACCAGACGTTAGTATACACATACATAAGCTGAGACTCTTAAATGTGCTATAACCATGTTATTTCTGTTCATTGTCTTGTGTGTGCACATGCGCGCGTGTGTGTGTGTGTGTGTGTGGGCGCGTGTGTTTTTGGTTCATTCTGATCGGCCTTCATTGTTACTGGCTAGACTGCTCCCACCCCCCCATCCACCCCATCGCAACTATAGCCACGGATGGGGCTGCAGGCATTAATGCCCCTGGCAGTGCCAGCCTAATTAATGGTAGGTTGACAAAACCGCTGACCTCTTTCTGTTGTGACCTTTGACCCCTCCTACCTTCTCCATTGTGAAACTGCCTCCTATCACGGGTGGTCACCTTCTTCTCTACCTTTTGTTTCAGTTGTGTTGGACCCTTTTGTATCCATGTTGTCAATGCACGTACTTTTGTAGTTGTAGAAAGTAGTTTTGTGTTTCTTTTTCTTCTCTTTATGCTATATTTTGTCTTGTAGGCCATTTAGCGTATATTCATTAAACCTCTCTTGGAAGAATTACTTTTTTTTGTGGTCCATTTCTAATGAAAACTGAATCAAAAGAAACACATAAGGTCTTTGTGATTCTAAGTAGTGAAATCTGGTTGAGCCTTTTTTCAAGATAGGGGTGTTGTTAAGTACATGTTGTTACCGTCAGACAGAGCCAGGTCATCTTTGCAGTGTTTGCTGTCCACATGCTAAGCTAACAAGCTGCTGGTGAAACTGCCATATTTATTGGACATTCAATTTTTTTTAATCCAACAAAAGTTTCCCGAAATTGTTGAATGGCTCTTAAAATGTTGTTGTTGACCCCTTTTTTTTTTTAGAAGTTTAGTTTATACATTTTCATATTAATCCAGATTTCTGACAATATACAATAGAGCCATCTTCTGTATTTGGGTGTCCTTTGGGATCACTTAGTGCAAGTCCTCTGTTCTCAGGTTAGCTTGACAAGATGCAAAAGCTTAACTATATGTATTGTTCCACTGGGTTATCTATCATCTTTGTCTCCTTGGAAAGATTCCACAAAATGTGTGTTCCCGAAGCAGGAGGGGGGTGATTTGCACTTTAATGGTGACCTCGTGCTGTCCTGGGCGGGAACGGAGCGATTTGTCATCTTAGCTATATTGTGATTCAAGGGAACTTGCTAGTGTGGAATCGCAGGTGAAACGAGCCATTTATACTTCACAAACATGCTTGGGATTCTTAAATATCTGGTGCTCAAACACTATCTAAGTCATTTTCTCTTTCACACATTTGAGCAAAAAAAAGCATTTACAGACAGATGTTGTGAAACAGTGCAAATCTCCATAATTATAGCCTGGGTGGATGATGTGATCAAAAGTGCAGCTTAAAATAAAGGCTTTCTTTATTATTTTGTCTTTTATTGTAAGCACTGTGTGTTAATGTTGTTTAAGGCGTAAGACAATAGTAATTATTCATGTTTCATTAGTTTGCAGTTTGATATATTCTGTGTGTAGTTATTGAATCTGTAATTCTAATAGCAAGTTGATTGTGAATTTTGAAACAGTAGCGTGTGCTTCAAACGCATTTAAATTAAGTATACACTAAATTTGTTCCTTATGTAAGCAGAATCCAACAACAGCATAATAATTCAGCGTCTCTGAACTTAGATTTCGATTTTCCTCCTGTTGTTCTTATGTAACATGCCATGTGGGAGGCTTTTCCTTCTGGCGCTCTCTCTCTCCCTCTCTTTTCGTATTTCTCCTACCTCCTGTCTGCTTCACTCTTAAGCGTTCGATCTTGCATGAGCTCTCTGAACTTTCCTCTTATGCATGCTGTCTCTAGTGTGTGTGTGTGTGTGTGTGTGTGTGTGTGTGTTTTTCCTGTACACTCCCCCACTGTCAGTGTTCAGTGTAATGCTGTATCTACTGTATTTCTTGACATCTAATTTGATACCCTAGCTATTTGACTCGTATTGGTGATAAGTTGTGCTCATAGTGTGATTATGTCCTTCAGGACAATATTTTGAAATGAATCCTGCAGAAAGTGTACAGTTAATGTTGTGAATGTAATTATGTCATACACAATATATTTTGATGTTAAACATGTTTTTCAGTAATGCCCATTAAGCATTTTTAGTTATTCTTATGCAATCAAATCAAATCTTTTGAAATGTAATGTTCTCGACCTAACCCAAGAAAGAATTCTGCTCACTATGGTTTTTCTCTGTGGTTCCTTTCCAAGAGATGTACTGTAGCTTCTGCTTGCATTACATCTCGTACAAATCAAAAGCCTTCTTATGTGACACAGAGACGTTTTATTAAAAGTCATTTCCCTGTCTCCTTGTTTGTGATTTTTGTTTTTTACTGTGTGTGCTGCCTGTGGTTTTGTTGACATGTCTGCCTTGGTTATTTTTGTTGTTATTGTCTTGTATGTCTCCATCATAGGTAAAATGCAAGATGGCAATATGGAGAGCAACCAGATTAAAGGTAACCAGACCATATCTTTCACTCTCTCCTCCCCTGCCTTCTCTCTTCCTCTTTCACTCCTCTTTTCCTTTCTATGACATGTGGTGTAAGCTCTGGGTCAAATGCAGGTGACATAATCCCACATTGCTTTGTTTATTCCCGCCTTAATTATATCCTGCACTTTTAATACTTGATGTCTCAAGTTGTTTAGTCTTTCTCAGTCAGTGCTTGACCCAGGTTTCAACTGCAGTCATGTTTGGTATGAAAATCCCTCCCTTCACTCTGTCTGTCACCGGTGTGTTGTTTTGTTGTTGTTCTTGTTGTGTTGTTGACTTGTCTTGTTCTGTGCAAGAAAACAGAAAACTGTCCCTCAACTACTTCCTCGCTCAGGGTTCCTTCTTCGAACCAAACCCTCTCTATACTTTCCTCTCGAGTATTATATCACAACCTGGTTTCCCTTTTCCAATGTTTCTTGAAATGTTCCCCACATTCTGATGTATATGTTCTGACATTAAAGGGATCAACGATTTGTTTACGGTGTTCTCCGGGGCTTTAGCTGCAGCAATGTTTGTTTGTTTTAAATATTGTTTATCTATCAATTTAGTTTGTGAAAAATTATGCTCATCCCAATATCTTCGTGTTTCTTACAAGCTATAAAACATAGAACAAGAAGCACATTTACACATTCAAAAAATGTATTTGATTTTTAAACAAACAAATAAACTGTCCTGCCTGAATCAACCAATTGATTAATTACATACAGTACCACAGTAGAAATAATGTTTCTGACATTTAAATATTCAAACTTGGAAACAATTGACTACCTTTCCACTAATAATTAATCTACAAGTCTATTTACTAAGTTGAAGCATTCATTTCATGTCTAAACGTGTTTCGTCTTTCAAAACAAAAGTGCGTAGAGATTTAATAAGCACAGATTGAGCAAGTCAAAGTGTCCCCAAAGGGAAGGGTAAACGATGACTTTCTACACCTTGGTATGATGTTTGAAATGTACTTTAGGATTACAGTCGGGTAAACACACTTACTGTCTTGTATCATTAGCCTGGAGAAAACTATAAGCAAAACCAGAGAGTGTCTTTTGGGTGATCATCATTCCCTGCCTCACAGTGATTGAAAAACTGGGCAGATCCTTGGTGAGAGATACATAAGAGGAAGGACTGTATGTGTGTGAGAGGGGGAGATAGATGAAGACAACAGAAAATAGGAAACCTTGTTTCTGCCAAACAATAATTGGTTCTTTCAGTATATAGTAGGTAGAATATGATGTCATCTCAAAGTGTGAAGATGAGGACACTGGATTTGGACCTTTTGACTGGTGGAGGCAGTTTTAGTGAATTGTCTTTATATTGTTTATTCTGCTGACAGTTGACATTTTATACATTTTAGCTTATTGTGATTTCTTTGTGTGTAAAATGTGCTTCAGTATTTAGAAGGTTTATTTTTCCTCACGCTTTCCACATAAGAAGGCTTCAAGTCTTTGAACATGGCCATGGATTACAACCACTGAATTATTCATGACTTACTGTAAATATGTGTATTTGATATAAAATAGCATGAATGCTAAGAAATGCAGTGATTCCCTTTTCTACACCAAAACAAGATCTACATTTTCATGCTTTCTAGTTGTGATTCTTTACATAGAAACACGGTTCACAACCTTTTTTGATTTAACCAAGAAGACACTGCAGGGACAAACAAACAATTCTTATTATGGTATGGTAAAGCTTAATATATCCCAATTATTTCCCATTGTGTCATGGGATGTCATATGGTATCTTCCTGGTTTCATATCCAAACTGTATCTCTGCTGTATAACCTGGGTTTGAAGCCTAGCCCCCTGGTTGCCCCTTTCCCTCGGTCTTATCTACATCTCTAACGCTGCTTCTGTCTGTTTCTTTGTGGTGTTTACAGTCAAGAAGCAGGATGGAGCCGCTGCCATGGAGATGCAGCCTCTAAAGAGTGCTGAAGGTGGAGAGTCCGAGGAGAAAGAGAAGAAGAAGCATACCGGTTCGAAGAAAGAGAAGTCTGTGCTCCAAGGGAAGCTGACCAAACTGGCTGTCCAGATCGGCAAAGCAGGTACAAGTCCATCGCCTTGTCAGGCCGTTAAATCAGGGACAACAAGGCGCTGAGCCGTCATCCTGTCAGTCAAACAAGGTCGTGCACTTACTTCTTGTCTACCTAAAAGCAATCAAACAAGTTGAGAAGAATGCAAAAGTGTCTGAATTTTGGAAGTGTAGAAGAGTCTGTTCCCTTTTATTTTTCTAAATGACCTTCCCTCTAGGGACATGCTGTATCATTGTTATGGAAACATCTGAGATTGCATTATACCTTTTCCCTTCTGCATTTTCTGCAATCCAGCAAGCATTTAGTAACAGATGCCCACATGCCATGTACTGTATGCCCACACTGTGGGTGTCCTCACTGCAGCAACAAAGTAGGATTACTGTTTAACAAATAAGATAAATTAATATCACATACCTAAATTGCAACATGCAAAACATGCAGGGTTTTCTGTACCGGTCTTGGGTATTTTTCTTAGATAGATCCGTAATAGGTGATTAGCAAGTTAAACTGCCACGGCTCTCTTCGAGAGGCTTATTTTGTTGTTGGGTTTATCATTTTCTGAGAAGCCCTAAAAGAAGTCCCTGTTATTACAGTGAGCTGTTATACAGACTGTTGGTGTAGGGGATGGATTGAGGAGGGGGTGTCAGAACAATGAACTACTGTTACTGGACTAGCACACAAGCAGCAGTTGGATCATATGGCCTTCCACTCTCACTCTCAGTGTGCCTATTTTTTAAATTATATATTAATGTAGCTTCAATGCTCTCAATAGACTCCTAATAATAAACCTTACCAAGCTGGCACATTGTCATGAGGAATGATGAAGAAATGTAGATAGAGGGATAAGTGGTTATGGTAGGGGTCTCTCCAATAATGTCCCTTGTTGATTAGACCAAAAGGGAGTATACACAGAGTAATAGCACCACCTATCTAAAATGATTAAATTGTTATACAACAGTCCTGCATTACAATTGACTTGACTCTTTACCATTTTTCTGATAAAACTTGAGCTTATTTAGTCCCTAAATGAATATAGTGTTGACTAATCTAATTGACTCATTTCTTTGTTTAATGTAGGCGTGTCAGTTTGCTATCCAAGTGTGCCAGCGAGGGCTGCTCGATTATGGCAAAAATCATAATCTCGATTATTTGGGTCAATAATTGATACCACGATTATTAAAAACGATTATCCATTTACATTGAAAACATCAATTTATTGGAGAAAAAAAGTGTGAACAGTATGTTTGTATCAGTTGATCACCCTGAACTTTAAGTATAATTCAACTGAAAACCCCCCAAAAAAAAGTAATTAAAAAATAATAATAAAAAAATAATCGTTTTATTTAGATTACGTTGTTTTCGCAATCGTTGCAAGCCATAATCGTAATTGCGATTAAAATACGATTAATTGAGCAGCCCTAGTGCCAGCATGCACAAAACCGTGATTTTGTCGCTCATGGCATTATGGTGTGTCAGTAGTACCCTCTAAGTTTGAAACCCTCTTGGCCCGACTGGAACCTTTTAAGGGTTTTTCCCATGTTTCGTATAGGTGATCTGTTTTTCCTCCTTATACCAAAACATGTGCGTTTCAGGAGGATTTAAGAATCTCCTCACGAATGAATTTCTACACATGAATCACATAAAGTGACTTCACTCAGATTCTGTCCTTATCTCATAACCTTTTGTATCCTTTTGTTCAGGTTTGCTCATGTCAGCCGTCACAGTCATCATCCTGGTCCTGTACTTTGCCATTGACAACTTTGTGCTGCAGAAGCTGCCTTGGTTGCCAGAGTGCACTCCCATTTATGTCCAGTTCTTTGTCAAGTTCTTCATCATCGGTGTGACTGTGTTGGTGGTGGCCGTGCCGGAGGGGCTGCCGCTGGCTGTCACCATCTCCCTGGCCTACTCTGTTAAGGTGGGCAAGAATTACACTTAGAGAGTAAGAGAAAAGACAAACAGTGCAAATGGTACTGCCTTAATATTTGAAAGCTGTTTAAATGCACACATTATGATCATCATGTTGTTAACTCCTGCAGAAAATGATGAAAGACAACAATCTGGTGCGTCACCTGGATGCATGTGAAACGATGGGCAATGCGACGACCATTTGCTCCGACAAAACGGGCACGCTGACCACCAACCGCATGACGGTGGTGCAGTGTTACATCGGGGATGTGCACTACAAAGAAGTGCCAGATCCCTCCGCTCTGCCAACCAAATCAATGGACATACTGATCAATTCCATCTCCCTCAACAGCGCCTACACCACCAAGATACTGGTAAGCAACATGTAACGTAAGCCTTTGTAAAAGATACTTCCGAGTATTTTGCTCTCTAGGTTGAGCGTGGATGGCAACTTGGGACATAATATTACTGCGTCTGTACCTTATATATACAGTCTATGGTCTGCACTACACACAAAATGGTAACACAGTATTCCATATGGAATTTGAAACAGCACTTTTATGGTGCATCCTTGTAGCACTTTTCTCTAACTTAATAGTCAGGAAGCTGCATGATGTCAGCGCCCTCTGTGTGAGTGGTGAAACCATATGATAAGAGAAGCCCGGAAACAGAGAGACAGTTCTGCAGTGCGTTCTGCGTGGGAGCAGGCAGACTGTGTCCTTGGCTGCTGCTTTACCTTCATCAGGAATTCACTCGACTTGCCACCTTGAGAACATTTGTGTATTTTTGTCTCATCTGATATTCTGAGCATAGCAGACTGTAATTGAATCAGATGCGCCTGCCTAAGATTGTTTTCTTAAATGCAATAAGAGATGGATGTATAGATGGACGGTTAGATACAGTATGTTTCTAAACTCACCTGAACGCATTCACACGAACACACACATTTCTGCCTGTCTGTGTGTCACTATCCTTGTGAACCCCTTTAGAGTCGATTCAATGATAGCCGACCAACTTACAAATGCCCTAATTTAACTTGCATAGGGAATGAGCTGAGCATGCGGGACATCTGCGATAGAAGGATCACACAGATTTCACTTCATACCCCTCAAGGCACGATCACAGCCTCGGTGTAAACAGAGAGTTGATCATCCTTTTTTAAGATGGAGAGCTACACATTTCTGCCTACTCTAGCTTTAACACTGGTAGCTATGAAGCACAGTGTATACCTTAAACTCTGTTGTAGGCGAACAAGTTGCATCAATTTGTGTCGTTCAGGATTGAAAACTAAAATGTTTGTCTCCTGGCAGAGCCCTATTTAAATATATAAATCATTGACACATTGTTAAGCCCTACTTTTGTTTAACGAACAGAACCCTTTGCATGAACGTTCAGAGAATGTTCCTGTTATTTAAAAAAAAAGGCAAAATGTTTTTCAACACAACATGGATGCAGCACAAATGCATTATCTGCCAGTGTCCGCCCTCTGCATTGGATCTTCTCCAAAATGTAATGGGTTCTTGCTCGGCCGATGATACAGTACTCCCTTCCGGACAGTTTTATTTTTGTAGTCAAACTGAGCCAAAAACATAACCTCTGTAGTCTGTAGTAAGGCACATGATATTTACTGACAGTATTTTGCATCTATTTGAAAGTGACGATAAAAGATGAAAATGGTAGCCAAGAGAAACGATCCGGCAACACATTACTGACAGGGGTGTCAAACTCAAATCCGGCCCGCGACTTCATTTTATGTGGCCCGCAAGAGCTTGCAAAAATATAATACGTTTATTATACGGTTACATGCCACTTTACAGAAGCAGGTTGCCCATAAACTACATGTCCCACAATGCATCTCGTTTTGTGACATGGGCACTGAAGAGACTTGCACTGGACCTCTGCTTTCAAACGTAGTTAGTTATTACCCTATCCGATAATAATCCAATTCAGAGGCAATAACGTAATATAATATATTATTTTATATATATATTATATAATATATATTATATGTAATATATGTATATTTATATAGTTACAACTGGCCCTTTGAGTGCAACCATAATGCTAATGTGGCCCGCGATGAAATTGAGTTTGACACCCCTGGTCTATTATATAACCATTTTTTTTTAAATAATGGAAAGTCATTGAATGTTTACTATAGCTACACGAAAGTTTTGTTGATGGGACTATAATGGTTGCTAGGCTGCCTTTACACACAGCAATTCTTCCCCATGATGTGCTACAATAACAAGATGTTATCCATATAAAAACCTTTGAGGAACGCTTTGCAGCATTACATCGGACTATTGTACCTCCATAGCTGCTTAGCTCGACAGAATCAAGGCCGACGTGGCGGATTAAATGGCACATTCAGTCTGTTTCGTAATCTCTTCATTCATAAAAGTTACATTTTGGGGTGAATTTTAAATGATATATACAGTATGTGTACTGTTGACACCGTCCATCCCAAAAAGTATTTAACAAAAGCATCTTCTGTTCTAGATACCCAACTGACAACAATGCTTATACATACATCTACATCTCTTCATTCATGCATGCATACATACACATAGCCAAAGAACACACATACATTATTTTATGGTATTATTGAAGACAAAATCTAGCCCATAAATAGTACAGAACATTTATTTATTGAGAGCTCCTTCTGGAAGGAAATACAAGAAACAAGAGAGCAAGATAGATAAGGACAGAGATAATTAAGGAATGAACTAATAAAGCCAGATGCGAAAAGGAACATATCTGAAGAATATTTAGTACATCTCCCTTCTCCTTCCCCCTGCCACCCCCACTCCCTCAGCGCCGCTCCAGCTCTGCAGTACGCTGGCTGGTGTGTTCTTATGTAAGAGGCCAATCCTGTGGGATGCCAGGATGGCTATGGAAGTCTTTGATGGCCACCACAAAGACACAAAGGCAAAAAGGCAGGCTTTGATACCCGTATCAGTCCCCCTGCTTCCTCTCTAGCTGTATAATACAGCCAATGGTATGGCTCTGCTTCTTCTGTCAGCACATCGCAACTCTAAGTGGAGAAGCCTCGTCCTTGAGGGAGAAATTCACAGACATTTACACAATGAATCCATGCACACATAAAGTATAACCGCTCATACAGTACACACACATGCTCCTATATACTGTATTCATGGGCACATTCATTTATTGTATATTCTGAAAGATGATGCGTGCACACATGCATACAAATTAGAACACCAGTTCGCCTGGGATGTATCTTGCAGACAAGTCAAGCGAGCTACTGAGCAATTTGTGAACACCATTCAGTGACGTCAATATACATTTTCACCGTAAGAGGATATGCATCACCGCCAGTGGCAAGAGCTATACAGACAAAATCCCCATTGATTTACTCATACTTTGATTCTTCTGTTTCTCTCTCAACTTTCAGTTCACTTTCATAGGTTTTACATTTTGTATGATGCATATTATATGGGTCTATAAAAACCAGCAATGCCATTATAAAATATTGAAAACTTGATTTGAAAACCTCAATCGAAGCTTCAAAGGTACAGTAAACAGACATTTTCAGATGCAAACGCTGCCACACATCTGTCCTATCAGGCATACCCACACTGTAGGAGGCACTCAGCTCACAGGTGTATTCTCTTGCAGCACAGTGTCATGTGTTGAGCGTGGCTGTGACTGTCCTTGGAGCTCAATCTCATGTGGCTTCAACCACCTGTTCAGGTCATTATTCAGGGACAAGAGAGGTGGATGATACACACACATGCACACAGTTAATGCAAACACACACACACACACACACACACACACACACACACACACACACACACACACACACACACACACACAGATGGCTTCAATTGTGAGGTATAGGTACAAAGGGACATTTACAGTAGCTCAGTATGAAGATAAGCAAACAGATTCAGCAGAATGTGTTGATGTTGAACAGGGATTATAGAGACATTTCAGTTCACTTTAAATGTTGAAAAAACGCCATGTCGTCCACAATGCGCAATGTTCTGCCTGTAATTAAATGGACTGCCTCATTTTTGTTTGGTAGTGAGTAGTGGGGTCCTACTATAATTGGCTCACAGTGCTTTTGTCATCTGGACGTGGCGTGCTTGTTTGCACAGCATGGAGGAGAGATGAGAGTATCTCGGATGTCTTTGGCTTGAAGCACCCAGTGTCCCCATGGAGTAGTTTTGGACACAGAGACAGAGATTCAGTGGAGGAAGCAGAGACATCTTCAGCTGAGTTATGTCCTTCTCTTGTTCTCTCTTTCTTTGTTCAGCACTTGCTTTCAGACGTGACAGTGTTGCTGAGATGGCAGTGAAAGAGAGGTCGTCATCACATTAGAATGACAATGCTTTGATGTGTCAGAGGCACCAAGCTTAATGGGCTCCCTGCGCTTCCCTCACACATGACATGATAGATTTCATGCTCTCAGTTACTGTGTTTCCATTTTTTATAGACCAGTGTATATTAAATACAAAGTAGTAAAACAATATGAACTGGCTTCAGTATTAAAGCCTTCTTTATTTGCTTATAAAGCATCTTTGAGCACAGGGGAAAGCAGTATAGTGTCTCCGAGGCTTGTTTTACCTTTATCAGTTAAACCCATAGTGACTACACCTCCTAGAATTCCCCTAAATGGACTGACTTTCAAAAAGATTTTTGTGAAATTGATCATCAAGGCACAGTCAAAGCTACAGGCATAGTATTCTAAAATTAAAATAAAGTTGTACAAGAAAGGATATGCGAGTCATGCCTTTTCGCATTGTTTTTTTCCGACTACTACTATCCCTGCAGTAGAAGGGCAAATAAAGGACAGGCAGAGAAACAAGGGGGAAATAAATCAAAGCAACTGGAAGGGAGGAGCCAAGCAAGGATATGTGCAAAAATAGGATGAAAGAAGATCGGAAAAGTATACAGGAAGAGATGAGAGAAACCACACTCGCGTGACGATTGTCCTCATCATGGACTGCAGGGCTGTATGGCTACCCTGCAGCATGCCTCCAGGCCTTAGCCCAGTTGGCTGGTACAGTCATGTGGAGAGCTAGAATATCACCCACTCCTACATACAAGAGGGATCGAGGAGGAAGGTGGAGGCAGGGGGGGGTCCGCCTTGTAGGACACTGTAGAGACTGGTAGTATGGAAAAGTGGTAAGTCATCCATAGAGAGGAAGAATGGTAAGGATTTAAGGGGATGAGGGAAGGGAAGACAGGATGTAAAGTATAGGGACAGAAGGATGAACACTGAGTAGTAAAAGGGCGGGGTTGAGTGTGAAGAGAAGAGGAAGAAAATGGAAGATCAGGGGAAGGAACAGGAACAGGAGGGATGGATTAAGGAGAGCCCCAGGTGGAAGAGGAAGTAAAGTTGCCAGCTCTCCCCTTGGCATATGTCCTTGCCTGCGGGAGCACCCAAGGACCAGAGAGAGGGCAGCTGGTCCTCCGCCACGGCCAGGCCGGGAAGTGCCAAACATAGCTCCGTTATGCCAACGTTAGGCATCCCATGCCAGACACTGCTTTTGTGCGTAGGAACTCACGTCAGGCTATACCTTTGTGGAATTTCAGAGCATTAAGGGCAGAGTTATGTCGGCCATTTATTTATTTCCTTCTGCCAGCAACAATGAGTCGGGAACTTATAGTAAACAAGTGGAATTACTGAGGACCTCTTCAACAGATTACGCTCCTTAAAGTGAAAAGTTATGACTTCAAGGCAAATTATTATTATTATTTCATGCATTGTTCCAATACAATGTGTTTTGCATGTAAGTGAGTTTGCTATCTAAACTGACATTTATCATCATCAGAGTAAAGAAGCAAAGTAATCAAAGTAAGGAAGAAAAAATCATACAAAGTGAAAACTTGATGCCAAACGAGCATCTTTTAATATGCAATATACAGTAAGGTCAACACCTCTTATATACCCCAGCTTCATGCTTACATAATCATTTCAAACTGACCTACACCCTGCATGGTTTTCAGCTGGTTATTCAGTCATTTAGTTTGATGTTTTCCTGTTGCTGGGAGCCTGTTCTCCAAACACTTAGTGGACAGTGCAGATGACAACATTTGTTTCATCCCCTCATTAGCCGATGACAGGCAGTGTCTTCCTGATGTAATCAGTGGTCATTAGGAAAAGGCATTCATTCCGTTATTTACCGCAAACTGGGTATAAAGTATTTATACTCTTGTCTGTGTATGTGAGACACACAGCTGGACATTACCCAGATATGTCTAATTACCAGGTGGACAAGGGACAGTGCACTGATTGTGTTTTAATGATTAATGAGATTTTAGATGACTTTCCTCTCCAACCCTCTTCTGTTTAACCACTGGCTCACATCAGCTGTAGTTAAAGGTACACGTATAATGTGCCTGAGCCCGAATGGATCGATGTTTCTCGTCTCCAAATCAAATGTTGTTTCAATATATTGAGCTGCTTAAGTAAACATTGAAAGCAGACATATAACTTACTAAGGAGATGAAGTTAGCGATATTCAGTCAAATCTTCACAGATGCTCAGAGTCCTTCAAACATATTGGCTTCAATTTATCAAAAAATGTAACTTAAGAAACACAGAAAAGTGAAACCTTGACATTGTTTATTTTATTAGCTACAAAACAAATGTGCCTCAAAGGATTTTACAACCTTAAAGGTCCCATGTCATGGCCATTTCCACTGATCATAATTCCATTGTTGAGGTCGACTGGAATAGATTTATATTGTGCAATTTTCCAAACTCACATTGGTTTCTCATACAGCATCTCTGTAAACTACGTGTATTCACTGAATTTCACTCTCTGCCTTTAACGGCTCGTTGTAGCTCCAGTAGCTCCAGCCCCCACCCTCCCTGTGAGCACAGTGTGCTCTGATTGGTTGGGACGTTGTGAATCGCGCTAAGCTCCGTGGAGGTGTTGTTTCCTTGTTTAGCGATACACGGCCAAACTCATCCTGAGCACACACAAAATCACAGCCGAAGTAACAATAATAAGTGGCTTGATATTGAGTAAGAAAAAGGTTGATAAACGCTGTGAGAATGGGTCTAAAGAGAGAATTTCGCCGGGATCCCAACTGTCTGTTATCAGCCTGCAGCCAGGGAGGAGAGACCAGCAGAGCTACCTGCACTGAGTGTGTGTGTGTGAGGAAGTCTGTGGATTGGTCAATTTGGACCAATCAGCGGGGGCTTAACGTAACAGCTCCACGGATTGGTCCATTTCATTCCGGGTACGGTTGACATCATGCATACCCGGAAGAATCAAATGGACAGTGACGTATCTCCAACGAGGCGTTTTGGGGAGGTATTTTCTGTGTTAGAGTTTTACTCGCTACAGGGTATACTTTGAGGGTTTTGACTCTGCAGACCGTTTACATGCATAAAAACCTTCATAACACAGAATGGGGAGGGTAATAACCAGAAAAGCATGAGATGGGACCTTTAACATTATCGAGTAAGACACTTTCTTTTGACGCTCGGTTCAATTAATAGATTGCAGTTAGGTTACAATTTCTTATTGAAATTAATTATATTTGAATCTTTGCCAGGCACATAAACATTTTATTAACATTCTCTATCAAAACTTGTTAGCAGCTGGACAAGATCGTCCATTCAATGGAAAGTGTGAGAATACACAAAAATCCATTAGGTAATCCATGTTATTCACTACACTGTCAATACATCATCTTTCTCAATACTTTTCCCAAGTGCCACGTGAATACAAAAAAGGAAGAAAGTCAAATGAAAAACCTTGAAAATGTCAAGCTATTCTTTTAAATCTAATCTTGGTTGGAGGCTTGTTGAGAGGCAGAACAGAAGGAACTGCAGTCAATCTATTTTGGGGCAAATAGCACAGACTGAAGGTGTCTGCTTAGCAGCAAGTCAGACGCATTATGTTCAAAGTGCTTTAGACATTCTGCGTAGGTGTACGTGGTACGTGTAGGTGTGTGTATGTGTTAGAGAAGGAATGAGTACCTGACACGCTGTTCTTTAGCTCTGAGCATAGCTGTTGTGTGAACTGTAGTCACTTGCACAACCTCAGAGAGACTAGGTTTCAGGTCCATCCGGCTAGTAGGGATCCGAATGAACATAAAGGACGTTGTTCTAAAATACTGATGAACAATCACCTTTATTGGCTGTTGCTCACTTTTACAATTCATTTGATTGATGTCTATTCAGTTATTTCATGTCTATTCATTTGATTCATGTCGCAAATTGTGTGTTCTTTTCCTTTTAGGCTGGAAAAACTAATTCATCAAACAGTTTTAACAGAAAATAACCTTTATGAACTATTTTCATTTTCAAGCACAAGTTCTAGCCGTGACTGGTTTCTGGAGGAGGTTAACACATTGCTATTCGTTTTTTCCCATTAGCAGAAATAGAGAACATCTAGAAACAAAACGAAGAGTTCTTTATAAATTCTTTATTGCTTAGTATTTCTGTTACTTGACAAATTGCAGTACAAAATGGATTGAAGTGCGAGAAATACTAATGAATATGGGACTGGGGGAAGATGAAAAGAGAGGCATAGAAAGATTGTGTGAAGTGAGATGAGTGAAAATCCTGTAAGAGAATCTGAGCCAAAGAGTAAGAAGTGTTGGGAGAGAAAGGGAGAGAGCAACCTCTCTTTTCCCAAGTCTCTCCTCACAAGTATGCTTTGCCCAGTGTTACCATGGCAACGATGAGTCTTCCACACGCTGACCACACTCACACACACTTGCACACATAGAGTGTGAAGGGAAATTGCACACACACCCACACACACTGTAGCACCTGAACAGCCACGTGCACAGATAATGCAAACATCACCTACAGTAAAAGCTTCTACAGTCGGCTCGTGATGAACACTCTCAGGCTTTGAGAGGTACAGAAATGGCTCCGCTGACCCACTGTGCAATATATTCCTGCTATACAGAGTCAACGCATGAATTGATCATCAGCATAAGATTGATTATTACATTCATGTTTTTCAATAAAAAATGACACATATTCTCTTGTTCCCTAATTCTCCTTGATTTCTACGATAGTATAAGGAAATGCAAGGAACAAGAGAATAAGTGTCATTTTTGATTGAAAAACATTAATCTAATAATCAACCCTATGCTGATATAGGGTTTCTAACTGAGTTAAACAAAACAAGCAATCTGAGGATTTCTCTTTGGTGCTGTGATTACAGTATGATAGGAAGAGTATTGATCAGAACAAAATGTTTATTAAAAAAACATTTCACATGCTGCTTTATCTATTGTTCACACAATCCATGTACCGGTAGTCATATTTAAATGGTGATACTGCCATGTTTACTGAACCAGTCAAATCCATTAGAAATATTCAATTACAGATTGAAATGGGTTGAGCCATATGCCTGAAATAAGAACATCTACATCTGACTCCATCTTACTCATCTACCGCCCTCCCACGCATAGCAACCCTTCACCTGCTAGCTGGTTGATTATCACTAGCAGCTATTTCAAGCCCTACATTGGTTGCACTGTGCAAAAGAAAAGAGAATCTCATTGATTGAATAGATCACTGAACAAACAGTATAGCATTTGCCAGAAAACACAACCAAAATATTGATGGAATTCAATCATAATGATATGCATGGAAGTCCACAACTGATGGGTAAAACAATCATAAAATAGATTATAATCATCAAATGGTATAATAATATGTGTAATACAACCACTGGTAGAAAATCATATTTATTACAGTTAATATTTGGCTACATTTTAATTAAACATCGGAAAATCTTCCCTCTAGCCCCCTGATAAGGAAGGCGGTCTGCCGAAGCAGGTTGGCAACAAGACAGAGTGCGGCCTGCTGGGATTAATCTTGGACCTGAAGCGGGATTACCAGCCAATCAGAAACCAGATCCCAGAGGAGAAGCTTTACAAAGTCTACACCTTCAACTCTTCCAGGAAGTCCATGAGCACTGTCATCAAATTGCCTGATGGGAGCTTCCGCATGTACAGCAAGGGAGCCTCTGAGATCGTTCTCAAAAAGTGAGTCTGGTTTTGTGTTTAAATGACATTATTCTGATATAAATAGTTGCACATAACCTTGTTCTACAGTAATATGCTGTAATAGTGTTACAAAAAGTGATGATCTTTTCAATGTTGTTACCAAGTGTACAGCTAATCCATTTGGAGTGCATAATGTACTAATGGTATGCACATGCTCCAGGCATTGAGAGTGGGCTGAGTTTCCACTAGAAGGTCACACAATTCTGACATTTTACAGAACACAACGATTACAGTACAGTAACAAATGAGAGGCAGTTATTAAGCTTCCTGCACAAACTAAAGGAAGCAGCATACATTCTCCTTTCAGCATGATTGATATACAAAAAAACATTAAATTGTAATAAATTGCATTTAAACTAAGGATTGGAAACATGTTACATACATTACATACATACATCGAGGGGTTATATAAACGTGTGTGCCCCAAATGACAAAAGTCCTAAAATCACTTTGGAGCAAATCACAGTTAATTTGCTAATGACATACCAGAAATGCTTTATTAATTCCCGCTGTGGGACAAATAAAGGATTTCCGATTATAGCAGGTGAATTTAATCTTTAATAATTTGGGAATTGCCTTTATTGCTTCCTAGCCGAGCAGAAGATAACTATATTAATACTCCTCCTCTCCTATTTTTCAATTAAATATCGAGCAGCCGGTTCATTTAGCCTAGCATAAAGTGGTGACTGGAAGTTTTCACACTTTGGTTTTTGTATTAAACAAGTCAGATATAACGCAGTAATTAGTTGGCTTTAGAGTACCTGGTACTGGTGGATTTTGTCAAAGCAAGGCTAGCTGTTGCTTTATGCTAAGCTAACCTGGCTGTAGCTTAGTATTGAAAGCACAGATATGAAAAGACAATAAAGATCTACTCATGTGCTTCTTGGAAATAAAGCCAAACCATTCCTTTGAGTTGTCATATTTGTCTAAATGTGTGATGATCATTTAGACCAAAAGGTTTTCTTGTTCTTTCAAACTCGCAGTGCATAGGCCATTATGATTTACGTATGTTGGGTCATTCTGACATCATTCTTCCAAAGTTACAGAAACAGAATTGAATCTAACCTCAACTGTTAACGCCAACCTTAATCACAGATGCAGCCATATCCTGAGCGATGTAGGGGAGGTGAGGGTCTTCCGTCCACGGGACAAGGACGAGATGGTGAAGAAGGTGATCGAGCCCATGGCGTGTGACGGCCTGAGGACCATCTGTGTGGCGTACCGTGACTTCGCCAGTGACCCCGAGCCCGACTGGGAAGATGAGAACAGCATCCTGAATGACCTCACCGCCATCTGTGTTGTTGGGATAGAGGACCCTGTCAGGCCAGAGGTAGGAGGCTGTGGGATGTTTGGGTGACATACTAAAACATTTCATATTGATCATAGCCAACAAACATGGTTATTGTAAGTTATTATGGGCAGTGAGTGCAATATCCGAGTGTGCACAAACTAGATAGGCAGGAAGGTGAATGACATGATTAGACAGGGTTATCAAAATCTTGCAACAGAAACTTGACTTTTTCCTTGCAGAGGATTATTAATTTTATTTTTTAAATATTCTGCTCTGTTGAAGGCAAACAAAAACACTATTTAAATAAGTGATGCATCAATAACTCATTCAAATCTTATACTGAGGAATTGCACTTGAAGGAAAGGAGTAATATCCTTGGGAGAATATGGGATGGAAAGAGTGTACAGCAGGAAACTGACCATACTTGACAGCTCCTGTGGAGGTACAGGGAAGCAGGAAGCTAGCTGACCGCTGCATTATTCAACTTCTTCCATCCCCCACCTCACTCCAACACGTTTTTCTGTTTCCAACTCTCTCTGAATCGTACGCTTTGACTTTCACCTTTCCCTGGTTCATGTCTCTTTCTCTTCACTCTCTCCGCACCTACCTTCCTCTATTTGCCCCTTTGTCTGCTTTCCTGTCTGAAGCCGAGTTATGTAAGCATCTTAACAGATTTAGGTCAAATAAATAAATGCAAAAAGAAGACCATCATCCTCAAAATGAATAAGCAAACATTATAATACAAAACAAAAATTAAAACTAGCCAGAAGCGCTTTTTGCATTACAGTGTAATATAAGGTAAGATGAGTGGAGATAAATATAAAATACACCATTTTAAGATGAAAATAATCAATACATAAGTTGAATATTGCAGATTGGAACTCCAATAATGCAGATGTCTGCAAATGATGCAACATCTGATATGTATTTATTCACACCTTATGTGTTAATATACTCCCTTGCTTTGCACCAAGCCTGGCAGTTTGCAGCTTTTCATTTCTTCTTCAACTTTGAATCCAACATTTTTAATAACTGATGTGGAAAAGCATCGCACCGCTCGCTCCCTTGACATCTTTCCAGGAGTAAGACTGGCTAATATTGGAAAAGAGAGGATTTACGTTTTGCTACAAAGGTCACACAGAGTGGTAAACATGTTTTTGTTTTTGTTTATTAGTGTTTCGAATGCGATGTTCTTTTTAATAAAAAGCTGCTCTATAGGTTTGCCCCCAGAGAAACAAGAGGGGAGAGAAGAAAGAGAAGAGGGAAAGATGTAGCCCAGGAAAGATAAACCGATTCTAAATCAGATTCATGTCAGACAGATGTCGGTCTGCAGGAGACGGGTAAGTGGAGGAACGGAGGAGAGGGAAACCAAATCCATATTCGAGACACGAGAGGCTTGTTTTTCTGTTTCACCTACTAGCCTCCTCCATCGGGCCAGATTGTATTTTTAATAAGCCTCCTCTTTCGGATCACCAGTCAACTAGAGCAGTGGGAATCCAAAGCAAAAAGAGTGAAACAGACAGAAGGGGTGACAGATAGGCAGACGGGAACTTGATATCTTGATAACAATGACTTGGTGAGAGCAGGGAAGGCAGAGCTTAATAACTTGCTCCACTTGCCACAATATTTAATGCGAGATCTGAATTGAAAACGGACTTCTAACGGATGAATGGAGCGTCCTCTTATTGTTATTTTTGTAAATGCACTATTTAAATACTGATTATAATAAGCCTATGGGATTATTCATGAGCAATATTGTTTTCATTTCTAGAAAAAATCAACTCCCTTGACTACCTCCTCATGGGAAAACTAGAAAAAGCTACCAAATTAATTATTTCATAAATTGGTTGAATCAGAAACACAACCCTGCTCACTTCAAAAAGCTATTTTGTCTGTTGTGACTCGTAGCGTATGACCTATAGGCAGACTTTAGGGAAATGCTGCTTTGTAATTCACATTACTGACTCAACTATACATTTTCTCCACTTATAATATATTTGAGTTGTTAAACCACATGTGGCAGCTAGCAACGGTTATTAGCTTTAAACAACAAGAACATGTGTCTATTGTGTAAGGCACAGGGGTTAGTAAACATAACGTTCATATTTTCCTATACCTTCTTTGACTCACACGAGACGGTACGTTTAGCAATGTTTAGTCTAGCTAGCTAATGGGCATAGTATTTGTGATGGACAGGAGAATTTGGTGCAACTTCCAGAGTATCCGACTCAGACTACACTGATTACAGCGTCAGCCAGGAGAGCATCGAGCCCAGAGGGGAGCAGAGTCTGAGGAGGGTCAGCTGGAGGCAGGGGCAGAGAGACGCCCAGAGAGACGCCCAGAGAGACGCCCAGAGAGACGCCCAGAGAGACGCCCAGAGATGTCCTGAACAAAGCAAAATGAATATACAAGCAGAGGACAGTCTTGATGATTGAGAGAGATTATCGTTGTATGAATCTATAAAATGTCTTTCACAAAAACCCTAGCTTTTGTGCCTTTGAAGCTACATGTCTACTTAATGAGCCGTACATTATAATTATGAGATTTTGTTTAACCTCCTGCTCAGTAGAGACCTTCCCTCCTCCTCTGTATACATTACCTTTCTATTACGCCGTCTTTAAACCAACACATCGACGAGCAGCTTGATTTGGCTGTTTATTATGCCAACATATTTACACATTGCAGAGGACGATTAGTTTGGTCTTCACTCTTTTGTTGCCCTTTACATGTGAGCACAACAATGCTCCAATGGCTAATGTGTGTATGTGCTATATGTCCAAAGGAGGAATAGATAAATGTAGTCCCGGGCCTGTGTGCATGTGCACATGGAGGTGAGTTGCTGTGACTGTATGTGCACACGTTTGTTTGTCTGTGTGTGGGGAAGAAGAGGTTTCTGAATGAATACTCTGCTTTTGCTTGCTGGTTATACCACAGATCAATCTGCTACATACAGTCACTTCTTCCACTCTATTAGTTTGAAGGGAAAAGAGAGATTCCATTCAAATGTTGTGTAATATATTATATTCATTTAAAATTTGACAAAGTTAATGTTATGTTACTACTCAGGAATCAGAATTCTGATAAAATAAAACCTTTTTTTTTTTTGTCTATTTGAGGCTAAGTCAAAAAGATAGCTGTATTGTTTCATTTGATATGCTGTTAAAGCTACTATAATCCATATGTGAAAGTGACAATGAGTGATTACGTGAATGTGAAAGGGGTTCACCAAAGTGACTCAGAGAAACACCCTTACTGTTTGTGATTTAGTGTTGGGCTGTTTGCGATACAGCAGGCAGCTGTGATGTAGCCCTAAAGACTTGATATTGCCTTTCTAGCACCAAATGGCAGAGTTATGAAATATGTCTTCCTCTTTAGGTGCCTGATGCTATCTTGAAGTGCCAGCAGGCAGGCATCACAGTTCGCATGGTGACAGGAGACAACATAAACACAGCCAGGGCCATAGCCATCAAGTGTGGAATCATCCACCCCGGAGAGGACTTCATCTGCATCGATGGCAAGGAGTTCAACAGGAGGATCCGTAATGAGAAAGGAGAGGTACAGTAGCTACTTACGACTTGACAAATCTCCCTTTAAATGTCAGTTAGTGTGGCTTAAGAATACAAAGTTCCAGCGTTTGATATGCGAATGTAGTAAGGCAGGGGTGTCAAACTCAAACCGGCCCGTGACCTCATTTGACATGGCCCACAAGAGCTTGCAAAGAATACAATTAGTGTAATTGTTGCATATTTGCTTTCAATGATTTGCCCTAGACTTCTGCTTTCAGGCGTAGTTATTTATGAAGTTATTACCAGAGCTGATAATAATCCAATAATATAATATATATATACATTAATATATATTAGTTATATATGTATATTTATATAGTCTTAAAGTTACAACCGGCCCTTTGAGTTCAACCAGAATGCTAATGTGACCCGCGATTGAAATTGAGACACCCCTGTAGTAAGGTATCACACACACATCTTAACGACAAAGCAGACAAATCTCAAATGTCTGGCCACGTCAAAAAGAACATTCTAAGTTTCAGCCTAGTGGCTTCCATCAGATCAAGAAAGGAAATTAAAGTAATGTCCTTTGGTATACTGGAGTTAAAAGTGATTGGTTTTAAAGGTCACTTGGTAATTAAATTCTTAAGGTCCCTTTGACTCTGACGATTAAAAAATGGCTAAAAACAGGTGAAATACCTGAGAGTTTCACGGTTATCGCTGAGGTTTCACACTCTGTGAAATATTCCCTACGTTTCGAAGTAAATGACCATGTTACCTTTCTAACCTCCTATGTAGAAAGATATGACTCACATTTTTTTTCCAGCCCTGACGAAGGCCACCAGGTCAAAACATAACCATGTTTCTTTTGACGTGGCCGGACAAACTTGGTGGTATCTGTGTCTGACTTTTTACCTTTGGGTATTCAACGCTGGTACAGAAACCACTGTGAGAGAGGCTGAGCTAAGAACAAGAAAGATTCCCCTCGAACTACCTGACCTTTTATTTTTCTGTGTGTGTGCGTTCCCAGGTGGAGCAGGAGCGCATTGACAAAGTGTGGCCTAAACTCCGAGTTCTGGCCAGATCTTCCCCAACCGACAAACACACACTCGTCAAAGGTGAACTGGTTGCACAATTTCATATTCATTACTGTTGATAGAAATAAAACTCATCTCAACAGTTTTTTCTAAATACAATTGTCTCTCCGAAGCTGTAAATAACTGAAATGATTCGTCTAAGTATATTGTTGATCATGTGGGGTTATTTGTATTGAGTTACAATGTATGTGCCCTTTGTGTTTCAAAGGCATTATTGACAGTACCTTAGGAGACCAGAGGCAGGTGGTGGCTGTGACAGGAGACGGGACCAATGATGGACCTGCACTAAAGAAAGCTGATGTCGGCTTCGCTATGGTGAGCAAACCCTATTTTCTCTTTTGCTGCCCTTTGAGATTGATCTCAGTCAACATCTGCTGATATCTTTTGTAGGGTTCCTCTCAGGCCCTCTGCCTCTAGCTGTATAGATTAGGAGCTCCCCCTGGTGGATTTCTGAACTCATTCAATTCCTCTGCCATACATACCATAATAGGTCTTTGCTACTTCTGCAACGACTTAAAAAACGAAAAACAAACGAAGTCTTTTCTTCTTGTAACTCTCAGCTTTATATGTATTTGTCATGCAGCTGTTATACTGTTTCATCTATTTCTGTTGTCTCCCTAATTAAATAATTTGGCTCCTCCACATCCATTTCCTGCTTGATTCAATAATGAAGACAGTGATTTCCATACTTGTGTTCATGCTTGTTCAGCTGAGCTTAAGTTCTTCTTCATTGTCGCCACCTGTCTTGCTTGAAATATAACTATTTAAGTGAATTTTAACTGTTTAAACTCTTAATTTATTTGGTAATCTGATTCATGATAAATCTGAGGAGTCTCATTTGTAAGGTGTAGAACACTCTTCCATGCTGACTCACCAACCTTTCCTCACATGTGGCATTATTTTGATCACCACTATGAACACTGTTGAGGTGCTGAGCCCTGATACTCGTCCTGTAACTCACCAGAGATGACAGAATATCAAGGAGGGTGCCCTTGATATGGAGCCTACCAACACACCAACGCCTTCATTAGTCTGCATCATCATCATTATTCACCATAAGAGCTGACTTGTGTCTTCAGTCCAGTTTTCTCTAGTGGCTACAAAGATCTCTTTCAATGTTCCTGTGGTTTTTGATAATGCAGTATGATGCAATAGCTACTAGTTCTGACTGATCCTTTTCTGCTCTCCTCAGGGTATCGCTGGTACAGATGTGGCCAAGGAGGCGTCAGATATCATTCTGACTGATGACAACTTCAGCAGTATCGTGAAAGCAGTAATGTGGGGCCGCAACGTCTACGACAGCATCTCCAAGTTCCTTCAGTTCCAGCTCACTGTCAACGTCGTGGCCGTCATAGTGGCTTTCACCGGCGCCTGCATCACACAGGTCAGAGGCGTGTGCAGTCACTGGCACAAACAGTTGGCAGGTTACCATTGGCAACAATTCGAAGACATTGGCAACCAATGATTTGGCTGTATTTCGTATACCAGGAATTGAGGGTGAACATATTGACTGATAACACAAATTGTGAGAATGTGTTTGGACGTCTGGCGTCTCAGGGATATTGAGTGGTTCTTCCTTCATGTCATATTTGAATTTATACCAATTACATATAAATGCATAATCACTTTTAATCTAAGGTGTCTACAATTGCAACAGTGTTTTCAGGTTCTTCAACCCAAAGCTTATATTTCTTAAAGTCAGTGTCGGGCTCTGTTGTGTGGGCACGTGATTGGGTTTTACTTGCCTAACTAATCTACTCTTTAATCCAAAAGCTTTTGAGTGGAATTCTTAAGCAAATATCTAGTCAAAAGACCGAGGTAATGAAATACGAGTGTGTAAAGACAGTAAATGAGTTCCAACAGAAGTATTGGTTATGGATTACTTCTCACCCCTGGGAGTATTGAAGTCATTGTTTTGTAATTGCAATTGACCTTGTGTTTCCGCAGGACTCCCCCCTGAAGGCTGTGCAGATGTTGTGGGTGAACCTGATCATGGACACCTTTGCCTCCCTGGCCCTGGCCACAGAGCCTCCCACCGAGTCTCTGCTGAAGAGGAAGCCGTACGGTCGCAACAAGCCTCTCATCTCCAGCACCATGACAAAGAACATCCTGGGACACGGAGTCTTTCAGCTCATCATCATCTTCACGCTGCTATTTGCTGGTACGGACTGCAAGTTTGCTCTGCAATACAACAGGAGTTCTGCACCTTAATGATGTGAGGCAAAAAGGCTCAGATGTTAAGTCCTCCTCATAGTAATTGTCTTGTTATCCCCTCCCTCTTGCAGGTGAGAAGATCTTTGACATTGACAGCGGGCGTAATGCTCCTCTCCACTCTCCTCCATCTGAGCACTACACCATCATCTTCAACACCTTCGTCATGATGCAGCTCTTTAACGAGATAAATGCCCGCAAAATCCACGGAGAGAGGAACGTCTTCGATGGTATCTTCAGGAACCCCATATTCTGCACTATTGTATTTGGCACCTTTGCTGCGCAGGTACGCAGATGCAAATGATTTGACTTCATGATTATTTTTTAAAAGTTGGTTACCGGTCGAAGTAAAATGAAACTCTTTTTTCCCTTCGCTTGCTTTGTGTAGATTGTGATTGTGCAGTTTGGGGGGAAGCCATTCAGCTGTCAGCCTCTGAACCTGGAGAAGTGGATGTGGTGTATTTTCCTCGGGCTGGGAGAGCTTGTTTGGGGACAGGTAACATGCAAACTGTCTCTCTTTCTTCACTTCACCACCGACTGTGGTTGTTCTTTGTTTGTGTCCTAGTTTAGCTTTATTTACACTTTCCATGCAATCTCTACAGCAGGGCTATTCAATTAGTTTGGAATGGGGGCCGGTTGATGAAAAGGATCCAAAGCAAGGGGCCGGCGAAAAGATGGCTTGAAATATGAGCAATCATATTAAGAGCTTCAGATACAGTAAATACTACAACAGCATAGTGGAGCGCATATGTTGTGTTTAATTCAATCAAACAACATAGCCCCAAGGCCTTTATAGATCTAACTGGCAAGTCCAGAACTCAGTAGGCCTACATGTGAAGCTAATTTAACCATCAACATCATTTCATTTCATTTAGGTCAGCGGTTTTCAAAGTGTGAGGCGCGCCTCCCCTGGGGGGCACCAGAGAGCTTCAGGGGAGGCGCAGCGGGAGAAACCAATAACGAGAAACAATGAAATCTAGCTAGTTAACTTCAGCTAACTTTATGCGAGCGACAACATGGATCGATTTCTAGTGAAGTTACCTAAAGTGAAAGAGGAGACAGCGTCTGGCAGAAAACGTCACTTGCACACTTGTGGCTGTCTGTGGAGACCGAGTTCCCCCACCTCGCCAAAAAGGCTGTAAAAGTGCTCACTCCCTTCACCTCCGCCTACCTGTGTGAGTGCGGGTTTTCCGCATTGACTTTGATCAAAAGCAAGTACCGGTCAAACAGGGGCGGATCTACCCCAGCTGCCACCCCAGTTGGCAGCTTTGTTTTGAAATAAAAGTTGTGGCTCATCGGAGGTTGCTGAGAGAAAATCCCTAATGTCCGAGTGCAAGTAAATGCAGCACAAGACGCGAGCCTTGTAACCCCTCCCCCAGCCCTGGCGTGAGCGAGGAAATGTGATTGGTGGCGATTTAATTTGAACGGGACGGCGCATTCGGACCCAAGTAGACGGAAGGAATGAGGTATTTGCGGTCAAGTTTGGCTGAACTCAGCATTGAATCAAAACACACTAAAGCTGTTGATCTTAATACGTTTGTGAGGCATCTTGCTGAACAAGATGGTAATCGCCGCATTCAGCTGTAATAGGCATGCCAACTTGATGCTCTACTCACGGATGACTCGATAAACATAACAAACTGTTAAGATGATGACCTTACGTGTGTAAACTTTTTTTTTCTTTGTGGGGTCTGCCCCCAAAAAACTGTTTTAAGTCCTGAGAAAGTCAAATAAGACGGTGTGTAAAACTACACTGCCCAGCCAAAAACAAAATAACCACTTTGATTTAACTATGCCAGTAGGTAAGGGCATTCCACTGGATAATAATACCCTTGCATTATAGCAACAACAACAATAATAATAATAATAATAATAATAGCAATAATAATTGGGAGGGGGGGCGCGGCTGTTCTTATGTTCTCTGAGGGGAGGCTCACCTTCCCACACTTTGAAAACCCCTGATTTAGGTGAAATGATCTACCGTAATTTTCGGACTATAAGGCGCACCTGAATATAAGCCGCTGCAGCTAAATTGAATGATGTGTACATATATAAGCCGCAGTGCAGTAGTAGCTACAGAACATGTACTGTGCTGTGTAAACTGTACTGTATCACATAGCGTTTCAGACACACAAACTTTTCAACTTTCAAACTTAAACGGTGCGCTCCCAGCACACGTACCGGCAGTGATCTACAGCAGTGGCTTTCAACCAGTGGTACGGGGACAAACTGTCTCGCTCTCGTAATGTCTGTCTGTCTTGCTCTCGTTCTGTCTCTCGTTCCACTTTTACTTTTGCGCGCTACCTGTCTCACTCTTTTCCGGCCTCCAGCTTTTCCTGCTGGAGCCCGCCGCTTAAAGGTGGGGGACGCGGACCGGCCATAGAGCCCATAGAGTTAAAGGTGGTGGACTGTAACCTGTAAAATCCATAGATTTAGGAGGTCCCCTAGTGGCCGTTAGCTGTAAAAATCCATAGATTAGCTGCACCGTTATATAAGCCGCAGCGTCGAAAAATGGGAAAAAAGGCGCGGCTTATAGTCCGAAAATTACGGTAATCATTCACACAGGGATTGTCCCTACAGTAGCTAGTAGGTGGGTTCGAAACCCGAGCCCTCCGAAGTTGTCAGGTAATTTCTTCCCCTCTATCTCTCAATGTAACACCCTCTCTGGAATAAAGGCACTCTGGCCCAAAACTCAAAGGGCCAGTAAATATCACCCCGGGGCCGGATTTGGCCCGCGGGCCGCCAATTGAATAGCCCTGCTCTACTGTATGATTTTCCCCTTTTGAACCCAGTCTTTGGACTTTCTCCTGGCTAGGTGATAGCCAGCGTCCCCAACAGCAAGTTGCGCTTCCTGCGGAGGGCAGGCCAGTTAACTCGGAAAGATGATTTACCAGAGGAGGACACGAACGAAGATAATGACGAGATTGACCATGCGGAGAGGGAGCTGAGGAGAGGGCAGATCCTCTGGTTCAGAGGACTCAACCGCATTCAGACTCAGGTGAGGACACAAGTTCAATCCCCGCGTTGTTTCACTTCACAGAGAGTCTTTGCTGGATTGATTCTGCTTGAAAGAAATAACATTTACATCATTGAAATTCTACTCTAATCAGTCGTATCATTAGTTAACTACTTGTTTTGTAATTATATTTCAGATGTGATTTCTTTCCTGACTTAGCTTTCTGTTAACTTGTTGTCTGTCTTTGTCATACAATTCAACATGTAAGACCCCACCTCAGAGGCTCAGAAGAAGAAGTGCTAGACTATGTGATATGTTCTTCACCTTAGTCAGTAACAGCCTTAAAGTCATTGTATCACAAGCTGGTTTATTTAGGTTCATGAAGACGCAGCCGTCTCTCGCTGGACTGAGGCGACCGGCTGTGTGGAAGATGGACGGTCAAACCTCAGGAGTTAAATACAACCGGACAAGTCACTACTCTGTGACCCCTCTGCACACCGTTATCACTGTGATTGACAAGACAGTTCTGCTTGTGTGTTGGACTTGATTTCATTTCACTGATGTGTCACTACTGGTCCAGGGTGAAGCTATCCACGCGACAGGATACTGTGCACTGCAGACTGGGTTTTGGAACAGTAGAGATACACTTTCTCAGTACTTAGGGTTCAAATCAACTCAAATCTGTATACAGGCTGTATGCTTCAAATCAACTCAAATCTGTATACAGGTTGTATGCTATAAACATGCAAATTATGATAACTCGTATTTTGTGCTTTAAGTTGAATTATGCTGGATAATCCACACAATATTCTATCAGTGGTCTTCATAGGTTTTCTTCCTCAGTACAATGTAGTTCTATTAAAAACAGTGAGGTCCATGGATTATTTTGGGAGCACACTAGGACAATGTTTTTGAAGAGACACTGAATTTATCAATTGATTAGACACAACTTTGACTCACTAGATCTGCCCAAATAGAGGATTACAATCTAACAACGATTTTGAAAATCATTTAATTCCATAGTATTTGGTTGAAGGCATTATATCTTAAGATGAGGTTAGAGAGATGTAATTAAGGTTGTTTTAACTGTTCAAATTCAACATTTTGTTGAGGGGATGCTACACCCTGACCTTTAGCTGTCCCCCCCCCCCCCCCCCCCCCCATCGTGTTGTGTTTGAGACACTGTCAAAGTCACTCAGCCAGTCAACCTGTGTTGCCATTTGGTCTCTGTCACTATGAGCAGCCATTTGTCCTCTTCTGTCCCGCTCTCCTCCCACAGATTGACGTAGTCAACACCTTCAAGAGTGGCACGTCCTTTCAGGGGGCGGGGGCCCTGAGACGCCAGTCGTCCACTACCAGCCAGACCCAGGATGTAACCAATGTTTCTAGTCCTAGTCACGTGTCCTTGTCCAATGCCCTTTCCTCTCCTACAAGCACTACTGCTGCTACTGCTCCTTCCACTACTGGCCGTGAGTCAGATCTCTGTCAGTCTGCTTCTCTTCTCTCTTTGCTTCAGAGGTGCCATCATGTCATGCACAATTTCTGCCTTTTTGTCCTAAAATAAATGACCATGACAGTATCCATTTGGGTTTGGCATCTCTGAAGGTTTTGTCTTCCTTTTTTTTCCTTCTTGCTATCTGCTTATTTCATTTCCGTTCTCTCTTCTGTCTTTTTGCTGTTCATACTCGAGTTCAAATTTCATCTTAAAATCTCCTCCCGTGCTTTGGTGTACTGTCGTCTCATTGGTGAATGTGTGTTTGTTTTCTCAGAGTGCTAGGAGCGCAGGACTAAGGGTGATACCCACGGCGTGACATTTCAGGTTGTGAGTTTGTCTCCCTCTGCTCATTCCCCATCCACCATCCCATCCTACAATCATTCCATGTGTATGTCTTGACGGACATTAATGTGAACTTATTCCAATCAACTCACCAAGGGACTGGGTAAACATTCAAGTATAAGTCGCCATGTTGTCTGGTTTCATCTGTGAGTTTGCTAGTGATGGGGCAAATCACTCTGAATTGAGCTGAAGCAATTTTTTAGGTACTATTTCATGTATTCTCTAGTTGACTCTGTATTGACAGGAAACAATAATGGAAGCTACGCTAGGCAAGACTTTCTAAAAAACAAGATTTTCTTTTAAATGACATTTTAGGGGCACAACTAAAATCTACAGTATCAGTGACTATGCCTGCTTAATATATTGTAAATCTTCTGTATTTCCCTGTTTTTATATACACACACACTCACGCACACACACACACACACACGCACGTGCACATGCACACGCACACACACACACACACACACACACACACACACACACCGTGTGTTGTCTCTAATCTACTTGACAAAAAGCTGATGTAAAGCTTAGCTGAGGGTTGTGTGGACATGGTTTGAGAATCACCAGAACGCAGCGCTGCACCAATAATTCATCCCGTCTTGTAGCTTCATTCTGTCGCTGTAGTTTTCTGTCATGTTGCCATAGTTACCGACATCGATCCTCTGCAGCAACAGCGACGTAAATCTTACCACCCCCCCTCCTTTTCTGACACCCCATCAGTGTTACTTGTCAGACATCCTGTCACATGCACTCATCCCGACAGGCTCCTCTTATTCTTTGGTTTTGCTGTTTTGTCTCCTTATTCCCTGCTCTGCCTCATATTCAGGGCAGCAGTGCTAACATATTTACAGTACACACAGTATTTGTGTACATTTTTATAGACTAAACATGAAATCTGTTAACTGTTATTTTTTCAGTTCGGCCTAAAAATATATATCTGTAAATACGTAAATTATGTTTCTGCATTTTTTTCATCAAAAATAACGTAACTATTGTTTTTTTTCTCAATTTAACAATTAGTGGAAGCATTTCACCGACATTTCAATATTTTTTGGTCCAAGTATTTCCACGGGTTTAAATGTTCCCGTAGTAAAAAATATGTTTGTATTGCTTAAGCTTTTTTTTCATCCTTTTAAAAACAGGATCTTATCCATGTAGAATAATCATGAAGACACAATGGCGTAATACACCTTATTTAGCTTCTGTATACATCCCAGCTGCCATGAGTAATTGCCCTGTATAAAAGCATCAAATAATAACTTGTCATTTCAGCTGTTGCTTTTGCACATGCAAATAGGGTTTCAAATAAAATTCACTTCTAACCTACAATCTGAAAAACCGTACATACAGTACAGATACTGCTGTCGACCCTCACTGAAGGCTCTCGTACAGTAGTGGTTTTTGGCCTATACTTGAGTGTTTACTTAGATGTGCATGGAGTTGAGAGCTGTCACACCTCTGACAGTTACCTTATTATTTTCATCACCCACTTCCATATGTTTTGTGTCAGCAGTCTGTGTGCTGGTGTCCACATTAGTGTTGTCTTGTTGCATGTTGTTTGAGTTTATGACTTCCTGTGGTCATGATATCCTAACCTGCTGTGTTCGCTCTAAATGCCACTGTTTTATTCATTTTTTTGAGTGTGTCGTTTGTTGTGAGTTTAACACTGTAAAGCTCGTATTGAAGCAAACTCCTCATGCAGAGCTTGCCTCTCCATTGCCCTGTTTGGGACCATGCTTTACCCACCCTGTGCTTTCTGTGTGTGTCCCATTCAGAGTCTGTGGATATTTAACCAGACGTTGCTCTGGTACCTAACAGAAGTTTTTAAAGCACCTGATTTGGATCTCTTAGATCTAACTTCCTTCCTTCTTACTGACCTCGTCCACCAGAGTTCTTCAACCTTGCATGTGATATTCTCCTTAAATGTTTTCTGTGAGCATTCCATTTATTAACGTGGCTTGTTTCTAGGTATACAGCACATTGGACTAAAGCGTATACTTACAACGAGTGTTTGTGTTGCTTTGGTATTCGTTTTTCTTGAAATGTATGATTTTGTTATTCTTTTTATGATTGTTTTCCTCACGGCTTTTCTAGTGCACGCCAAAATTGAGTGATTTGTCAACTGTGGTCATCTTGTGAAAGCAGAACACAGACTGAAGTTACTTTCCCTCCTTCTTTACCTATTTATCCTCAACTGAGAGGTCCTCTCCTTCCCCTCTGTCCCTCCTCTCCTCCTCTCCTTCTCTCCTCTCTCCTCATCCCGAGGGTCCCACCCTTCCATTGTGTTTATTGCATCATTTCTCATTGGTTTTCTTCTTTGTCCTCCCTTTTTCTTTTTCTTTTTTTACAACAGATCCGCGTTGTGAATGCATTCCGTAGCTCCCTCTATGAAGGCCTGGAAAAACCAGACTCCAGATCATCCATCCACAACTTCATGACACACCCTGAGTTTAGGATAGAAGACTCCACGCCCAACCTCCCCCTCATCGACGACACGGACGATGACTCCGCTCAGAGGAGGGGGAAGTACTCCAGCCAGCCCTCGTCCCCCAACAAGAATAACAACGCCATCGACAGTGGCATCAACCTCACCATCGACACCAGTAGATCAGCCGCCTCCTCCGGCCCCGCCAGCCCTCTTCACAGCCTGGAGACCAGCCTCTAACCCCCACCCTGACCTCCGCTCTGACCTCTCAAGTCCTTTCCTTGCAGTCTGGGGGAAACTCCTCCAATACCTCCACATCTTTAACTGCAACCCCAAAAATCCCCCCTGTCCAGTCCACCAAAACCCATTTACTCCCCTACACAGGACACATCCTGTGGCAGATTCTCCCCCCCCCCCCCCACCCCTTTAACCTCGAGCTCTTAAAGTTCTCCGCTCCTCTCGAAAAGGGGAAACATCGAAAGTAATATAACGGTGAAAATAAAAGTTATCATACAATCAAAAAAGCCACAAAACCAACACAGCCATCCTGCTTTTGTGGTTGTATGTGTACCATGGCGGAGGGGGGCGGTGTTTATGACTATATGAGTGTTAGCATGTACTGAATAAAAGGTGCCGCTGACTGCACATATGTATGAAGTGTGTCTTTAGTGGCACCGGGAGGAAGTCGATGAGGAGGGAGACACTGCTGAGGAGCAAAAACACAAAACAGGACGGACTCTAAACTCCCCCCTCCTCATCAATAACATTGTCAATACTGATAATAGTTTAAATTAAATTGAGAAACATTGTTATTATTATGATTCTGATTATTATTGTTATTATTATTGTTGCTCCTGCATGAATGTACATTGCCCAAGTTTTATTTAAAAGGGTTTTAATTTTATTGGAGTTCTTTGGTTCTGATGGGCCTCGCGGCGGACTGCTATTCTAACTTAAAGACGGCCTCTCCGAGCTCCTGGCCTGCGAAGCCCCCTCCTCTGTGTGGCATGAACATGTACCCGACTGTAAAAATGTGTTTCATCCATAAACAGAAATGTGTTACGAGGTGGTAGGGCTCAACTTGCACAGTAGTTTTGCACCTGTCGGAAAGGAGGAACGCAAGATAATAATGATGATGATAGCATTTATGGGATATATTCTATAAATATAAATATATTTAGAGAGAGTTTATCTTTGTTTGTCGGCATGTTGCCTTGTTCCTGCTTCAGTGGCTCAAAAATACTTTGACTTATTTATGTCTTAAAGAGAATGTAATTTGTTTACAACCTCGTAGAGATAAAGTTCCTGGTTTCTAGAAGGAGAGGCGGAGCTGAAGCTCAGAAGGACCAGAGCTGTGTTGATGTGTTATTACTGACAAACCATGTGCTGGAATTTGCCTGCTATCTTTTCAATTATTGTAGATATTTTTAGAGGATTAACAAACAAAAAGAAACCAAAATATATTGGGATACGTAGTCAATGTGGAATCTTGGTATTACTCTATATGATTGTTGGGATCAAGTAGGAGTGGCTTGCCTTTCTAAACGGAGGCCTCCTTTTTGTGACAGAGGGGGAATATTTCATTCTTTTTCTCACTTCTCTTTTTTTTATTGTGTTTTCTTTTCTGTGCTTCAGCGCTGGCCTGGGGTCAGGGCTCGAGTCAAAGGCTGATATCAGGACCTTTACAGTGAACTGTCTTCTAGATAAACCTGCTTGTTCAAAGGACTTGATGTTTTAAAATATGTGTGACCATCCAGAAGGCTGCAATCGAGTCATATTAGAAAGCTGCAGAGTTATATTAGGCTTATCTATGCCGCATGGAAATCCGACTTTTTGTTTTTGTTAAAAATTTGGAATATATTGTATTGTTTATTTTTTTTATTTAATTATGATTTATTTCCATTTCCTCTAGCAGTGTGCACACGCAGCTCCACAAAGCTGTTGGCATTTTTAACATCTATAAAAGAAAAAAAAAGAAAACTGACACACACAAAAAAACTAACTTACAACAAACATGGAATGTTGCTTTGATTCTTTTATATATATATAAAAAAAGATGATCCTTTTCTGCACTATCTGGTTATGAATGAAATCTTCTGTGGTGTAATTCTAGATGTGCTTTTGTGTGTTTTAACCAAGCTTGTCTTCCTGCCGTCACAGAATATACAGTACTCTAGCATCTCAACTGTACTCACTAGTTGTAAACTATTTATTGTGCTTTGACCAATCAGACATTACAGAGAGAAGTTACATACAGAAGACACATTTACCCTTTCTTATTGCACTCCGAAGGACAAGGCCACTTAACTAACTGTACTCTTGTTATTTATAATACTAACCCAAGTCATTGGCAAGCATGACGTGAAAGGCTCATTATGCAACTTGAGAAAATAGATTTTTCTACTTAAAATAAATCCTATACAGTACTTCAGTATATACAATCATTTATCGGAAAATCCTTTTTTTTCCTTTTTTCTATCCTCCTCCTCCTCCTCTGTCATTTCCAAGTCGATCCGTCCATCTGGAGAGGGTGCACAAGCTTTACCAGTCAGCTCAGGCGTGTTGAAAAAGAACATGGACCATTTCAATAAACTGTCTTATTTAAGTTGGGGGAAACACATCTGGATATTCTGCTTAGAAGCTGTTGATTTCTTTTGTTTCCTTTCCAATGTTTTAACTTGACAATTTATTTGTTTATTTGTCTGTAAAAAATGTAAAACAATAAACTAAACAAAAAAACAGCAACAACAGCATTTTCAATAAAAAAAAAAAGAAAGACTAAAGCCAACATTCTCCAACCACTTTTACATCCAGGAGGACATTCAGCTTTAAGAGGACGCAAAGACGACAAGTTTCAAAAATAATCTTTGTAAATACAGCAATGAGTCCACTGAGGACAGAAACTCCATGTGGACTGGTGTGAAAACAGGAACTCTTCCCGACTACATCTACCATCATGCACCACAACTCAAGTCATACTGCCGACACAGCTGTTTGGCTGTATGTAATCAATCACTGCTCCTGTCAGAAACACTTCAAAACATCATGATTACATCTGAGTGAAAACTCATGTTGTAACAGCCAATAATTATGTTGAAGATGACATTGGCGATGATGATGATTAAGGTTGATGATGATGATGATGATGATATCAATGATACTTCTTGCAATATACTCTCACCTGCCTCGATGTATTTAGCAGCATGCAGTTTGTGGAACAAAGAAAAAGAGAAATGCCATAACTTTTTGGCATACTTTATGGGTAAGTGATTTAAGTGTTCATCTTGTTTTTATGATATTTTTTTTATCTATACAATAATTGTAAATAAAGAACTCAATGTCTTTGTTCATTTAATACTATGCAAAAAGTCATGCTTTTCTGATTGTTACCCACCCTTAATCCTAGAGTGTGTTGCTGGAATGTTTGTGGTCTCAAAAGTCAGTAAAAAAATGTGATGTCAATTATTTTCTAGCTGGAGGGAAAAGTTAAATGATGATGAAAATTATTATTATGATACCATGAGGACGTTGACAACAATGGTGGTGACAGTGATGATGATGATGAACTGTGACTCTTGCTGCTTGACTGTCCCATTTACCACACTCCTGACAGGAGCGCAAGTGAAAACCATAATAAAAAGGAAAAAAAGAAAAATCATTTAATAAATCTCCCAGAGCAGCATGACCCAGCATGGTGTGTCCTGGCCCCGTGTCACATGTCCTGTTCTGATTCGTTGTGCTTCACCTCTCAGTGTCCACTTTGATTGTGTTTCCATTTTCATTGTTGTGTTTATAAAAGGTTATGCTTTTAGAAGATGTTTGGGCTTTTCCGTGGGAGTTTACACATGCCTGAAAACATCTGCCGTCTGCAGCATGCCAAAGTGTTTTGATGGGAACGGAGGGGATGGATGGTGTTTTAAGATTAGCAGGTTTAATTTATACCATGGTCACCTCTATAGTTTAGTATTAGCATTCTAACATGTTAACATTGGCACTAAACTCAACATACAGTAGAGGTCGATGGGCATTCGTTTTGCAGATTAAAAAACTAATTTGCTGGTATTTGCTCATAAACCAAAGTGTTGCATTTATTTATTTATTTCCCTGAGATGGCTTTAGACATAAACTCGGCCATTTGTGTGTCTTCTTTAATTCCCTCTTAATCTTTTCACAATCAAATTCTGACCTGTTCAGTCATTTAATGATTGAGGGTATTTTAATGAGTCTGATTCATTATCCAAGCACTTTCCTTAAAGCTATATATATGTTTTAAATATGTTACCTTTATAGTATTGCCCATATCACTGTAGTGGTTATATTTAATGTTGTAATTATCACACTCATTGCTACACATTACTCTTCTTTTGTTACGCTTGCAAGATTCTCTGAGATTTTAGGGAGCTGCTGTTAGGCTGCCGCCTGCTAAAGTAGGTTTGCACAGGATTGTTCTCATCCTGTTTAAATGGGGGAGGGGGGGGGGGGTGGTGTCTGAAGAACATCACAGCACTGACTTAATCTTCTACAGTAGGTTTAATTTAAAATGCCAGTGTCAGTATGGTTTTAGACTCTGGGGTTGTTGACAGGCCCAAACCGTCTGCCAATGAGAGAGGGATCAATATGTGGCCATCATGTGCCAAACATACAATTATTGAACATCAGAGTGATGGCTATGATAGAAAGGTCATAGAAGACGTTTAATCTAAATGTCTGTGTCCACTCGGGGGCAGTATTTCACTGGAGACAACTGAAGACACCATTGTTTCCCTGGTCAGCATGTAAAGTGTCTCGTAGTGGGCATCAATGTTCTAAATATATAAGTAGCAGTGGACATCCCAATTTTTTTTTAACATCATCGTTGTTCAACACCTTAAGTGGAAAGACTTAAAAATGTGTTTAAGTAGGCTAACTATCTATTGCCACAATGGAAAGTCAGCCTACAGTCCTACAGCCCACTGATGAAAGTCCATGCTTTTTCAAACATGGTAGGCCTATCTGTGTTGAAATGATTGAGAAGAATCTTGAGGAATTGGTACCGCCAAAGAGAACGAAACAGTGTTCTTCAAGAAACGCAAGGTGTTCCATTCTACTGTGTGATATGTTTATTTAACTTTTTTATTTATAAAGAACACAAACATCAACATTTCTGCCAGTGCCAGTGTTAACCATATGGCTAATCATCAGCTGCAGTCCCTAAACAGTCAGGTGAGTCAAACCCAGGCAGCAAAGTTTCAGTGCAGTGACATCGTTTGTCATCTTAAAGAGGGTCACTACTTGATGACGATCAAGGTTGCAGTTTTCAATCATTTAGATAAAAAGCTCACTGCTGACTTTTTCGTAGTTTTTAAACACAATATCCTTGAAGACACATTTACCGGATTTCTTTAGATGAATCAAGTCAGCTAGAAATAATTTAAAAGTCAGTAGACGATAAACCAATTCCAGGTTGTTCCACAGCCATTTTAATGCAATTAGCAGGATGTGTGCACCTCGGCATTTTCCTACAATTTTTGCAACTGAAATAGTTCGATCCATAGAAATGATTTCAAGTAATAATTAGGAAATAACAGAAAACCATAAAGCATTACATGCAGAAACATGTTGAATTCATGTAATATGGATGACCTGATCCTTTAAACTAGACAAGAGGTTTAGGAGCAGACATTTACCTAAAAATATTAAATGAAATGCTACTCTCACAGGTCTTACCATAGGAACACTTTCCCAATAAATACTGTCTTAAAGGTTTAGTTTGTTGAGAGGAACAGGAATTAAAATGCAGAGAATTAAGTGAATCAGCATTAACCATGCGTTAGCTTTAGCATTAGCCTGGTAGTGTGTTTAATAGCATCAGCATGCGCAGCAGTGCCTGCTGGGGTGGCGCAGCCGGTGAATATAGAGTGGGCTCCCACAGTTGGAAGATTAGCGCCCGAATGCATTCAAGTCCATGTGCAAGGGCCGATTTCCAGGAAGAATAGCCCTTTATTGGGCCCCAAGTTGAATCCTGCTGCTTCCCTTTGGCCCAAAAGAAGGCTGCAGTAACTGACAGTCCTTTACAATCAGCCAACACTGGTGGAGGTTTTGGGGCTCTCGTTCTTTTTTTCACTCTTTTTCTCCAAAAGGATTGATTTTGAAATTACTCTTTCTCAGCCCAGTGTGTGTATGGGTTGGTATATTTTTGTGCATTCGTCCGTATATGTAGTTTTGTGTTTGTTTGTGTGTGTGTCTCCCCCTCACACGCAGAGAGAAGGACACGCACACGTGCAGACGTTTGAATGCCAGTCTTGGCAATTGTCTTAATGGGATAAGGGGAGACTATGGTTCCTGTTGGGGGGATGGGACTGTGGGAATGACATGGGGAAAACACACACACACACACACACACACACACACACACACACACACGTTGCATTCATGGCAATAATGATATCTGTTGATTCAAAGCAAAGGTGATGTGGTGACTTGTTATCTCCCAAAATACACCTCAGGGCTGTAAATACTTTGTACACTAGCAAAAAAAAAAATCCGCAAGGCTGAGACTTATTGTTGCACAAGAAAACGCAACCATAATCAAAATAAGTAAGACTCATGCTCAGCTTGTTTTAAGTATTTCTAGTTTTAAACTTGAGATCATTTTAATGATGTTGGTTATTTCACTCAGTGCAAAACTCTGGGCCATTTAGGGAGAATGAAAAAAGTGTCACTGTAGATTACTGACCAGGGTTTGGTTAGGGTGTAATAAAGAGCTGTGACCAGCAGGGGTCATCTGTGGTATAATATTCATAAAGGCCATCATAAGCAATCTTGCTATAGTTGCTCAGCTTTTCCCAACCCTTTTGCAACACTTTAACCTTATCTACTTGTAACCTCTTGACATACTGTATAGCAGGAAGATCAAATTTGGTTGGAATGGCATGATTGAGTTAAGTATGGTGTATAGAGAAGTTCTAACTGCACCTGATTCACCTAATATTACATATGTTATCATTTATCATAGGTCATTTTTGCAAAACTGCAACCGGCTAATATTTTGTAATTGTAACTGAACGATGAATTCAATATCAGGATTATCTACAATTTGTTACACATCTATCACCTTATTGATACATTAACTAATTAGTTAAGAATCACTAGTTGTGTCACACTTATGACTATAAATAATTAATGAAAAATAAGTAAGACTGTGGATTGAAATGATAACCTCTTGGGCTTCAATGAGACATGATTTAAACAGTGTAAATGAAACATTCAGAATTATTAGCGAGAAGATGCACACTTAACACATGTACACAAAGTGATACACCATAGCACACACATGTTGGCTTGCATGCATTTACGCCCAGAGACACAGACCACCCTCCATCCTCTGGTGACAGCAGATGGACAGTTTGTGATTACTATCCCACCTTTAAACCTCACAGGTATGATCGCCCCCATTCACCCGCTCATCGTGTCGATACTGAGATGTCAGCCAGCGATAAGTGAAATGACAAATTCAGAGGAAGAAGTTGGGGTGTCATACAGTATATCTCAGACATTGGATGATCTGAGGAGGGGGAGATGGATGGAAGACAGAGAGAGAGTCAGAGAGAGACCAGCAGCAGCCATTATTTGCTTGACATATCCAGTTTGTTTTCAACACCCATGATCCATTGCAGTCCAGGATGTACTAATAGCTCTTGCATCCAAGACTGTCTGTCAGGTTAGCACGGAGACAGATAGGACTAAGAATAGCTGAATGTATAATTGCACATCAGGTTTAATATTATCAGTCTCTTATGAGAAGTCTGCAGGGTTTGAATGAAATTAAATGATTATCTTGGTGCTCGTCGAGCCAGTTACCACGAGAGAAAATGAGAGCAATCAGTTCTGACATTTTTGTCTGCACTTGGCATTTCTGTGAGAGAAATTAACTCAGGATTTATTTCAGCCCCAAATTCCTTTCAGAAAAGTGATGAAATGTTAACTTTTTGTGACTGTATGTCAATTTTAGGGGTCCCCTAAGAACTGATTTATTTTACACCCCCAGCCCACCTCACCAATCCATGTACATCTGACTTTATTATGTTTGCTGCACGGTTTCCTTTCCCTCAATGCTCAGAGGCTGTTTTGTGTTATGGCTTTAGTAAAGTTCATTCAGTCAACATGTCTTCCAAAATATGTTGTGGTCACTCACTATTCTTTAAACGAAAGATTTGTTGAATTATTAATGAGAGTGAGGCTCTTCAGCCGTGCTATCGTTTCCACAAGACTGTACTTAGACACAGCTGGGCAGCTCAAAACGATGTTATAATCCATTATTAGTGGAGATCAGAAATGACAGAAGATGAGGGATAGACAGATGTAACCAACATGTCCACCCCTCAACCGACAAAATGAAAATGTTTACCTTACTGAATGAAAGTTTAGGGATACAGTACAGTATGTGATAACAATTCATGTGGTATACTGTAAATGCAGTCAACAGATTTCATGGCAGCCCATCCAAAACGTGTTGATACATTTGACTTAGAATCACAATGAGACATTAAGAGAAAACATTGGGATCAACAACTTAATGAGATATATCCCCTGAGGACGATGAATGCTCATGACAATTCATTGGATCTTTGAGATATTTCAGTCTGGAACAATGTTGTGGACCCAATGACCACCACCATCCCAATGGTCTTGGTTCTGCTTAATCAATCCATTCAATCCATCAATTGTCCTGATGTCAGTCTGTCAGAGAAACACTATACCCAACAAATCTCAAGACAAACCACCACTCACAAACACAACGGCTTCAAAGCTAGTTTTACTTTGCCCACATTTGACCCTGAACAGAAGTCAGACAGAAGTGTGGGAGCACCTCTGGGATCTGCAGTGCTTTTACATTTTTAATGTGCAGCGGTATGATTCTTTTTTGCTGTGCTTACATCGTCTGCCACATCCAGAAGGAATTTTCAATTATTGTGAAATTTCGATTATTGGAGTCAGATACGTAACACTTTGTCAACAACTGAACAGAACAACAGAGCAATCTGGTGAAGTTAACTGCTTGACTCACTCTTGAGCAAATAACAATATCCCAGCAGCATTTATTAAGGGCTTCAGGATTGTTCAGTATTGAGTACTCAGTGATGTGACAAAATATGTTTTTCAATACATTAACAAAATTGTCATTATTAGAGAAAATTCACAGTAGGAGATCTATGTACAGTAGCATCAAACATAAATGTTATACGTTTCTATGTAGTTAATATTAAACCCCTATAGAATATTTCAAACTGGTATCACCTCTAGTACCTTCGCAAAGGAAGTTAGGTGTATGTATGTTTTTCTGTAATTAAGTAACAGCCCACTATTCATAACAACTGGTGTGCAGATTAGGCCAAGGAACAAATGTTTTGGGTGATTAACACCGTGCACAATTGAACAACTTCCAAACTCTGAACACTGGGGACATCTGAGGAGCACACAAACGCAGCATTGCATTTATTTGCGATTCATGTGCATTATGTCCATTTATTTGCATTATTCATCCTCAATTCTCCTTCTCTTCTCCAGCTGCTTTTAATCAGGCGTCAAATTATGATTATGGGCGTTCAATCTTTGAGTCAACAAATTAGATTTTGACACAATCTTCATCAGCCAATCATAGTGCTGCTGTCCCACTTTAAATCTGTTACCATCTCTCCTCTGTCATTTTGGGCAAAATCTTTGTTGCCCTCTTCCACCCACCCCATTCACCTCCAGTAGATATCCAATGCCCAGGTTGAGCTCATCAGAAGTCAAATCCAGGTTTTCATCATTCTCTTCTTCTCCTCATCACTAGTGTGTAGACCCCATGGGGGGTTCCCTATTCTACCTACAGCGCCCTAGAATATATGATATGAACATTGAATGTAATCACTTAGATTATGCACATTTATCATCATCTTTTGCAACTGCAGTTGTGTCTGTGTTGCTGCTTTGCATGCTGGTACGCTAGCACTAGTCTCTAATAGTTTTAATATTCAGCATACTGATATCAGTCTTCTCAGCTCTGTTGGCAGGTGTTGGTGTTGCTGGCAGGTCTCACTCACTACTGGGTGGCCTGGTTGGTAGCTACTCAACGCTCCGCTCTTGCCAAGCAGAGAAGCTATTGGACTCAGAAAGGTGAGGTCAATGTGTGTGTGAATGTGTGTTTGTCTGTGTCAGTGCATGGCCACGTGTTTGTGACTCAAGCTTAATTATCATAGATCATACTATTATCTGATACTGTCACATCATTGTTGTGAATGTAAATACTATCTTTTATTTGACACCAGACTAAAAAGAAACGCTGAATTCAATGGACTGAATGGAGGAAGTGGATTGGCTGCAGCTAGTGTGTTGAACCTGTGTTTGGGATCTGTTGCGCTGGGCTCTTTTGTCTTGCATTTCCCCTAACCTCTTTTCTCTTCACTTTCCCTCGCAGTTTCTTTTTGTTGTTGGTGAAAATTGTGCATCAATGCAGTCTCAGGCTTTCACAGTGAAGTGACCCGTGTTTAAATGTTCGAGGGGCATTTTGTTGAATTGCTCAAACAAATTGCTGTTGATATGAAGATGTGGGGGTGGTGTCTCTATTGGGGTGCAGGTTTATACGCACGGGAAAGCATGAGCATTGCATGGCAATGAATATGGCTGAAGTCATAGCTTTTGTCAGTCAATTATTTTGTTCTTCCTATGGATGGGCTCGGTTCCAAACATGTCAAACCCATGTGTCAAACATATCAAAAGCAGATCAGGAAATGACTTCCATTCAAAAATCCTCCTATTGAATGACGTTTAGAGCTCAATCCAGACGACAGGGTTACTCAATGAGCTGACTGAGGGTGTTTGGCCAAGTTCTCTGTCAACCAATCACTTTAACTGAGTGAATTTCAGTTTCTGCAATACAATACTTAATACAATTGAACAGACCTTTTAACAGTGCTTACTGCTAATTATGAAAGTGCATAGGGCCCCCACAAATTCTTTAAAAATAAATAAATAAAGTTGTTGGTAAACATAAATGTAATGGCCCCCGACCTCAATGGAAAAGTATGCCAAGCCAATCAACACCTCTCTCTGAGATAATAGCCAATGACACAATGGGTAACACAGATGGACAACTTTAACTGAATTAAAACCAAACTAACTAAGCCCCCGCTAGTTTCCACCGGTCCGTCTGCGTCGCGTAATGGCTGCGCCGCGGTTTTGGTCCGGCCTCCTCCGGCTTCATACCCTACCGGGCGCGTTTCAGAAGCATTTCAGAAGCGGAACGTCTTGCCTGCTGGCTCGCAGTTTTAGTTGATTTGGGCATATTTCCTGGACAGACTACTTTGTACAGACAAAGTTAATAATAATTGTAATATCCCATTTATAAACGATATGAATCAAAGATGTGTTGCTGTATTGGTAAAAGTGGTAAAAAAGTTAATTCATCATCATAATTATTCTATATATTGTAACGATCACAGATGGAGTCGGGAACAGGCTTCCAGTTATTAGGCTTTAATAACTCGTCTTTACTTTGATGCTCACAGATACAGATATAGCTTGGGGTTTACACCTTACACCATCTCCTAGCTCTCCAACACACACCTTTATAACCCCGACTACGTCACAACTTCCCTGCCCTCCCCCGTCTGCTCCCCCAATCACGGACCCACAAGTATACCAGCATCACTGTGTCGCTCCGTGATTGGCAGAGAGACGGGGGATGCCTGAGTGACACCCTCAGCATCCTATCCGGGTCGCTACACTACCCCCCCACTACTAAGTTCCTCGCCCACGAGGAACAAACAACACACAGCACAAACACTACAACACACTGAACTTTGGCTAGGAAGGTCTGGGTGGACTACCATCCCTTCCAGTGAGACCAGGGCGCATTCTACGATAAACGAGGGGTCTCACCAAAAAAACTTTACTCACACAAAGTCTCTGAAACGACCCGGGGGTCGTGACTGCCTTCTCGGCAGGAGGCCTGGGATGGCCGGTTCCGGCCCAGGCGGGGACAGGGGAAAGAAAATGGGGTTGCACTCAGTTCCTGCTGAGGCACTGCTGCTCCTCTCGCCGGGGGACCTGAGTGAGGATGTCGAAGGGCCAGCTGTGGGGTTTCCCTTTGGGGAAGCGACTCCTCTGTACGGAGCCAACCTGTCTCTGTGGAGAACCACCTTTCTCCCCTTGGGTGGCAGCTGCACCCTGTAGACCACTTCCCCCACCCTCTCCAGTACTCTGCACGGGCCAACCCACTGGCTGTCCAGTTTTGGGCACCGGCCTTTCTTGCGCTGTGGGCTGTAGACCCAAGCCAGCTCCCCAGCCCAGAAATGCTGCCCTCTTGTGCGGTTGTCATAGTTCCGCCTCTGTCTCACCTCAGCACTTTTCTGCTGATCGCGGGCAAAGGCGTGAGCGGAATCCAGGCGGTCCTGAAGTCTCCTGGCGTACTCGGGCCCTGGAGGCGTGTCCAGGGAGTCTGGTGGCTGACCAAACGCCAAAACAGCCGGGGTGCGAAGCTCTCTCCCCAACATGATGAGGGCCGGAGAACAGGCTGAGGACTCCTGTACTGCCGAGCGACATGCCATGAGCACCAGGGGCAGATGCTCGTCCCAGTCGCGCTGATGCTGAAATGTGAGAATGGCCAGCTGCTGTCCCATGGTGCGATGTAACCTCTCAACTAGTCCGTCGCTCTGAGGTCGCAAGGGGGAGGTGCGAGTTTTGTGCATGCGCAGTTGTGTGCACATGGAGGCAAACACCCGGGACTCAAAATGTCTCCCCTGGTCGCTGTGCAGGGTCTCCGGTACTCCAAACCGGCTGAACATGCCGGCCACCAAGGCATCGGTGACTGTCTCTGCTTCTTGATCAGGGAGGGCATACGCTTCTGGCCATTTTGTGAAATAGTCTATGGCCGTTAGCTCGTAGCGGTTACCCCGGCTTGACAAGGGTAGAGGACCCACCACATCCACCGCTACTCTCTCCATCGGGGCCCCCACGGGAAACTGTTCTAGTGGAGCATGGGAACGACCAGGGGGGCCCTTCCTAGCCATACACGGGTCACAGCGGCAACAGAAGTCCTCTACATCCCTCCGACACTGCTCCCAGTAGCAGCCCTGACGAAGGCGCCGGAGCGTCTTGGTGACGCCAAAGTGCCCAGAACCTGCGGTTCTATGCATGGCCTTGAGTACAGCCTCTTGCAGACCCCTCGGGACCACCACTTGCCACCTCTTTTCTCCTGTTGCTGGCTCCTTCCACGCCCGCTGTAGTATGCCCTGACACAAGCGTAGAGCCTCAAACTGAGACCACAGTCCCTTGGTCGCTTTGGAGAGCCCGGCCACTTCTTCCCACGGTGGCCGCTGCTGCGACTCGACCCACTGCAGAACAGGCTGTAGCACGGCGTCCAGCTCCTGCTGTTGCTTCCACTCTGCCCCATCCACTGTCCGGAGCTCCTGGCAGACAACCTCTTCCACTGGCCTCGCGGCCGCACAGGCGACACCCTCCTCCAGCAGTTCCTTTTCCCGAGTCTCTCTCCTCTCGCAGTAGTGGCAGCCGCCGGCGGCACACGGGCGGCGGGAGAGAGCATCCGCATTAGTGTGGCGCACCCCAGCCCGGTGCTCCACCCTGAAGTCGAACGCTTGGAGCTCTTCTATCCACCTGGCGACCTGCCCTTCGGGCTCTTTGAACGTCATGAGCCACTGTAACGCAGAGTGATCCGTCCTCACCGTGAACGCCTGGCCACACAGGTAGTATTTAAAGTGCCTGATGGACAGCACCACTGCCAAAAGTTCCCTGCGAGTGACACAGTAACGTCGCTCTGCTTTGTTGAACGCCCGGCTGAAGTATGCCACCACCCGCTCCCCCTCTGATGTAGTCTGGGAGAGCACTCCACCTACCCCCACCCCGCTAGCGTCTGTGTCCAGAGTGAATGGCAGACGGGGGTTGGCTGGGGCGAGAACCGGGGACTCACTCAAGGCCCGCCTCAGGCTGTCAAACGCTGTTTGACATTGCTCCGACCACAGGAAATCCTTGTCCTTCTGCAGCAGCTGGAACAGGGGTGCAGTCGTGCAAGCAAAACCCCGTACAAACTTCCTGTAATACGAAGCCAGGCCCAGGAAACTCTTCATCTGTTTCTGGTTGCGAGGGTTTGGCCATCCCGCGACCGCCTGCACTTTCTCAGGCAGGGTGCCGATGCCCTCACCCCCCACTTTGTGGCCCAGGAAAGTGACCTCTCTCTACAGGAAATGGCACTTATCTGGATATAGCTTCAACCCAGCGGCTCTGATCCTTTCCAGCACCACTCGCAGAGCTCCCAGGGCCGTCTCAAACGAGCTGCTATGCGCCAGGATGTCGTCCAGGTAAACCACGCACTGCTGGTGGGGAATCTCCGACAGCACCGTGTCCATCAACCGCTCAAACGTGGCCGGGGCATTGCAAAGCCCAAAACTGAGGACCTTGAACTGCCATAGTCCCCGGCCGGTACAGAAAGCCGTTTTTGGCCTAGCCTCTGGGGCCAGAGGAACTTGGTAATACCCACTGCGGAGGTCCAAGGAAGAGAACCACGATGACCCAGCGACCAGGTCCAGGGACTCATCGATGCGAGGCAGGGGGTATGAATCCTTCTTAGTGACCCCGTTCACCGGTCTGTAGTCTGGGCACAGCCGCCAGCCACCGGTCTTCTTCGGAAACCATGACTACCGGAACGGCCCACGGGCTGTCGTAGGGCTCGATGATGTCTGCCTGCAGCATGCTCTGCACTGCCTCGTCGCAAGCCTGCTGACGAGCTAGGGGAAGTCGGCGCGGGCGACACTTCCGGTCTCACTAGGGTTACTGTAGAGTCTGTGTCCACCAATGCATCGCAGGGCACCCCTTCCACAGCGACAGGGACGTAGCAGGACTCTCCACCACCCGCGCGGCCCACCGCGACGACAGGCTCCAAGCCGGTGCTGTCATCTTCTTCAGAAAGGCGTTGCGTCTGGTTCCCCCGGCTGAGTTGCCAGGCTTCTTCCTCTGATGTCGGTGTTGATGACAATAGAACGGTGGTTTGGTTGAGGAGTTTATGGGCTGGGCTCCGCATCTTCCCGTTTATGCGGACCCCCCGTCGTTTCCCTGGGTCCGGCGTGCCTTGGGGCAGTCTCTGGCCAAATGTCCCGGCTGACCACAACCCCAGCAGACCCTGGTACTTGGTCTGCGTGCTGGCTGCAAAGAAACAGCCCTTATCATTTCCGTCATCTAGGTAACCCATGCCGGCTTCTCCTCCTCTCTGCAGCTCCTCGTAGCCTGTGTTACCGGCCCTCCGTTGCTCCTCGCAGCTCCCCTCCACACATCCTCTCTCTCCATAGCCATCTCCAAGGCTGCCTGCAAGGACTGTGGATGCTGCAGCTGAACCTCGACCCTCAAGTCCACAGGGAGGAGAGCCCGGATGAACTGATCCCGTGCCAGCTGCACTCCGAGTGGCATGTGCTCATACGCCTGCTGCGTCAGGCTCTCCACTACATTAGCCAGCTCCCGCAGCGTCTCCCCAGACTGACTACAGCGGTTGCTCAGTTCATTTCGGAGCAGCTCTGGCGGAAAACACTGTCCAAACCGCCTCTTCAGAGCCCCCGCTAACGCCTCGTAGCTGAGTCTGTCCTCCGGGCTAAGCAGCAGCAGACATGAAAGAGCCTCATCTGTGAGGCACAAAGCTAGCTGTAGTGCTTTGGTCTCTATTGACCACCCCCGTGCATGTGCAAGTAGTTCAAATTGGGCATGGAAAGCCTCCCAGTCAGCCTTACCCGAGTACTTGGGTGTCTTCGCGGACGCGGCGGCTGCTACCGGTTGATGGGCGCCGCCATTGTTGTTTACATCCCGCTCCGTTTTGGTGCGAAACACAGCTGAAGATGGCGACATTCCCGCGTCTCTAGCTTTCCTCACTGCCGCCTCCCTCAGGCTCTTTCTTGCCTCCCGTACCTTCATGAACTCCCCGCTCATGTCCTTCTACCACCCGCATGCTCCGTCTTCCTCTCCATCCCTACTTTCCTGCTTCACCCCCATCTTGCTGAACTCTTCCATCTCCGCTAGCTTACCGGCTAGCTCCATGACGCAGTTACGAACTCCCGTCCCGGATAGACGTCCTCCGTTCGAAAAGTCACTTCTGACACCAATGTAACGATCACAGATGGAGTCGGGAACAGGCTTCCAGTTATTAGGCTTTAATAACTTGTCTTTACTTTGATGCTCACAGATACAGATATAGCTTGGGGTTTACACCTTACACCATCTCCTAGCTCTCCCACACACACCTTTATAACCCCGACTACGTCACAACTTCCCTACCCTCTCCCGTCTGCTCCCCCAATCACGGACCCACACGTATACCAGCATCACTGTGTCGCTCCGTGATTGGCAGAGAGACGGGGGATGCCTGAGTGACACCCTCAGCATCCTATCCGGGTCGCTACAATATATTTACACAGTGCCTGTAAACCGGAGGAGAACGCTGTCATTTCTCCTCCTACTTGAAAGACTACGGAGGGATAGGGTCTGCAAAATTAGTTTGTGTGTGTGTATATAGGCCTATATATATACAGGACTGTCTCAGAAAATTAGAATATTGTGATAAAGTTCTTTATTTTCTGTAATGCAATTAAAAAAACAAAAATGTCATACATTCTGGATTCATTACAAATCAACTGAAATATTGCAAGCCTTTTATTATTTTAATATTGCTGATTATGGCATACAGCTTAAGAAAACTCAAAAATCCTATCTCAAAAAATTAGAATAGTTCCTCAGACCAAGTAAAAAAAAAAAGATTTATAACAGCAAAACACAATCAAACATTTGAAAATGTCCATTAATGCACTCAGTACTTGGTTGGGAATCCTTTTGCACGGATTACTGCATCAATGCGGCGTGGCATGGAGGCAATCAGCCTGTGGCATTGCTGAGGTGTTATGGATGCCCAGGATGCTTCAATAGCGGCCTTTAGCTCATTAGCATTGTTGGGTCTGGTGTCTTTCAGCTTCTTCTTCACAATACCCCACATATTCTCTATGGGGTTCAGGTCAGGGGAATTTGCAGGCCAATCGAGGACAGTAATGCCATGGTCAGTACACCAGTTACTGGTGGTTTTGGCACTGTGGGCAGGTGCCAGATCATGCTGGAAAATGAATTCCTCATCTCCATAGAGCTTTTCAGCAGACGGAAGCATGTAGTGCTCTAAAATCTCTTGGTACACAGCTGCATTTACTCTGGGCTTGATGAAACACAGTGGACCAACACCAGCAGCTGACATGGCTCCCCAAACCATCGCTGACTGTGGGAACTTCACACTGGATTTCAAGCAACTTGGATTTTGCTCCTCTCCAGCCTTTCTCCAGACTCTGGCGCCTTGACTTCCAAATGAAATACAAAACTTGCTTTCGTCTGAAAAGAGGACTTTGGACCACTGTGCAACTGTCCAGTGCTTCTTTTCCTTAGCCCAAGTCAGACGCCTCTTCCGTCGTCTTGAGTTCAGAAGTGGCTTGACCATGGGAATACGGCTATTGTAGCCCATTTCCCGGACACGTCTGTGAACAGTGACTTTTGATACCTGGACTCCAGCTTCAGTCCACTGTCTTTGAAGCTCCCCCAAATTCTGGAAGCGACTCTTCTTCACAATGCTGTTAAGGCTGCGGTCATCTCTCTTGGTTGTGCAGCGTTTCCTGCCACATTTCCCCCTTCCAACAGACTTTTTGTGGATGTGCTTTGAAACTGCACTCTGTGAACAGCTTGCTCTTTGAGAAATTTCTTTTTGTGTCTTACCCTCCTGATGGAGGGTGTCAATGACGGTCCTCTGGACAGCAGTCAGATCAGCAGTCTTCCCCATACTTGTGATTTAGTTTACTGAACCAAGCTGAGTGTTTTTCAAGGCTCAGGAAACCCTTGCAGGTGTTTCGAGTTAATTAGACGATTCAAGTGATTCGTTGAACACCCTACTAGTATACTTTTTCATGATATTCTAATATTTAGAGATAGGATATTTGAGTTTTCTTAAGCTGTATGCCATAATCAGCAATATTAAAATAATAAAAGGCTTGCAATATTTCAGTTGATTTGTAATGAATCCAGAATGTATGACATTTTTGTTTTTTTAATTGCATTTCAGAAAATAAAGAACTTTATCACAATATTCTAATTTTCTGAGACAGTCCTGTATATGTGCCCTCTATGCTCTGAACGTTCCACTTCCTGCCTGCCCGACATTACAATGCTGGGTTCACACCGGACTCGATGCGACGTTTGGGGGCGGCGCGATTACATGTAAAGTCAATAGGCTTGTTTGAGATAAGCGAGACCTGCGCAGACCTGCGCAATTTCGATCAACGTCTTGCTAGTGCGTTGCATGATGGTTGGTCATTTTGTCCGACTTGCTCGGTTATGGCTAGAAAGGATCCGTCTTGTGTAAAACTCTCGCGAGAGTTTGGCTGAATGTCACGTGGCTGAATGTTTACGTTTGGCAGGCAGCCTTTCAGTTACGATCGTTAGCATCAGTGGGCCACAGCAAAGATGGTGAGAAGCTAAACTATCTATTAATTATGTCAATGACAAGGAGTGTGATTATTGAAATAGGGTGTTAGCGGTCTTGTTGGTGTTCAAAGAAGAATGACAACACTGTAGATCACCAACACTATGGTTTATTTTTTATTCACAGGCAAGTCAACGTTGTCGCAGTAAAAGTCCCCAGATAGCTCCTGGTGCAATAAAATGTTCCCTTGCAGTGTTTTACTATTAAGTCTGATGTTTCTCTATTAATATTGCTGCTGCATTAATGTGTATGTTGCATCATGTTACTGCTGTAGATGTGTTTCCGAGCCGTTCCGATTACAACGAGAGTTACAACGAGAACGTGACGTCATATTTACACTAGACGGATCCTTTCTAGCCATAACCGACTTGCTCTGGAGGCTCGCCTACATGAGACGTTGAAATCTCGCAGGACAAAGACGCCCGCAGCCTTGAGAGCGAGGCGCGGCGAGGCGGCGCAGTTCATCTCGGGCTGCGGAAGCTAAATGCTTGATGGGAAACGACTCGCTGGTATCTCGAGCTGAGCGCTCATTGGTGGTTTTTACCACGTGCTGCTGATGAAGCTCTCCAATTGGCTCGGCAAAAGTTTGTTGTTGTTTTGTGTCAGTTTTACGTCGCCCCCTCCATTAAAAAATTTCATAATTGTTCCACAATGTTTATCATCATGAAATTAATATCTATATATGTTATACTATACTTGCACTGCTTACCGTTTTCATACTTTATATATCTCAGCATATTCATACACATTGTTCATACTGCTCACAGGCTGCTGTGTGTATCTAGTGTATTCACCCCTCACTGTTTATTCATCATTCAATTAATTCTATATTTCATTCTGTAGATTGTGTATTTCTATTACTTAACATTACTTTTCACTGCTTGTTGCACTCCTGGTTGGAAGCTAAACTGCATTTTGTTGTCTCAGTACCTGTAATATGTGCAATAACAATGAAGTTGAATCTAATCTTGAACAGGAACAAATGTATTTACTTAGTACATATCTGACATTAACGATTAAACACGTTTGCATTCTTTATAAATGCAAACCGAGTCAAGCTGGCTCCGGAGGTGGCGGTATGCACCTTAAAGTTGTTTGCAATCCGCCAAAAAACCGAGAGAAGAAGAGGAAGGCGAAGAAGTAGTAGAAGAAGAAGAAGAAGAAGAAGAAGAAGAAGAAGCCGACTCGGAGCTGTCCGACTTCAGGCAAGCTTTTTGAGACTGCGACCGGCTGCGATTGGCTATTCTCGTTTACTTTCGAGGCGAGCCGCAACGTGTCTCAAACAAGCCTCATGCAGAGACACGATCAATAATAAATAAACCAGCGACTGTATTCGCCATGACACAGACAGTCTGTGGTTTGTACTTGTTTAACTTCTGTACAGTTTCTGAACAGATATGAGGAGCTGTGATCTCTGTGTGCTAACTGCTAACAGCTAACGGCTGATGTTTTCTGGTTGAACGTCAGTGACGGCAGGCTGAGATCCTCACCGCTGATTGGCTTCCGCGAGAACGCGTCATGTGAATTTGACGCTCGAGTTGAAAAAATCGAACTCTCGTGTTTGACGCGGCCCCCTTCAATCGCCTCAATCGCGTGATTCGCGCCGCGTCCACCGCTTCTGCGCGCCGTCGGAGCGAATTCGCGTCTGATCGCGGCCGTAACGCGACGCAGACGGTGGAAACTAGGGGTAACGTAAAGTCCACACGGTTCCGTCGCGTTCTTCAACGGAGACCCTTCCCATTCACTTTGAATGGGGTGACGTCAAGCTTTGCCGAACTGCATTGTGGTTCCATCGCGTCGCTTTGCCTCCGTTGCTCGCGCTGACAGTTGAGAAAAGTTCAACTTTTCAAGTGTCGACGGAAGCGCCAGCCAATCAAATCATATGTCAGTACAAGCGCTAGCAAATCAAACCGCGTGCTTGTGTGTCCGGGGCAGGAGATTGATATGATTGCTTGTTAGTCAAGCGCCAGACACGCCCACCGGCAAGCTTCAACGCGACGGAACCGTGTGGTCGTAAAGTCCCCCCCATGACATGGCAGCACATGATTTAAGAAACCTCAGCCTTCAAGACACTAGGCTTGTTTGAGACGCGTTGCGGCTCGCCTCGAAAGTAGACGAGAATAGCCGATCGCAGCCGGGGGAGGTCTCAAAAAGCTTGCCTGAAGTCGGACAGCTCCGAGTCGGCTTCGGCTTCTTCTTCTTCTTCTTCTTCTTCTTCTTCTTCTTCTTCTTCTTCTTCTTCTTCTTCTTCTTCTTCTTCTTCGCCTTCTTCTTCATCTTCTCTCGGTTTTTTGTCGGATTGCAAACAACTTTAAGGTGCATACCGCCACCTCAAGCCGGAGTCGGCTTGACTCGGTTTGCATTTATAAAGAATGCACACATGTGTTTAATCGTTAATGTCAGATATGTACTAAGTAAATACATTTGTTCCTGCTCAAGATTAGATTCAACTTTATTGTTATTGCACATATTACAGGTACTGAGACAATGAAATGCAGTTTAGCTTCCAACCAGGAGTGCAACAAGCAGTAAAGTGAAAAGTAATGTACACAATCTACAGAATGAAATATAGAATGAATTGAATGATGAATAAACAGTGAGGGGTATGAATACACACAGCAGCCTGTGAGCAGTGTGAACAGTGTGTATGAATATGCTAAGATATATAAAGTATGAAAACGGTAAGCAGTGCAAGTATAGTATAACATATAAAGATATTAATTTCATGATGATAAACATTGTGGAACAATGATGAAAAATGTTAATGGATGGGGCGACGTAAAACTGACACAAAACAACAACAAACTTTTGCTGAGCCAATTGGAGAGTTTCATCACCAGCACGTGGTAAAAACCACCAATGAGCGCTCAGTTCGAGTTACCAGCGAGTCGTTTCCCATCAAGCATTTAGCTTCCGCAGCCCGTGGAGAGGAACTGCGCCGCCGCGCCGCGCCTCGCTCTCAAGGCTAAGGGCGTCTTTGTCCCACGAGATTTCAACGTCTCATGTAGGCGAGCCTCCAGAGCAAGTCGGACAAAATGACTAACCATCATGCAACGCACTAGCAAGACGTTGATCGAAATTGCGCAGGTCTGCGCAGGTCTGCGCAGGTCTCGCTTGTCTCAAACAAGCCTACTCCTTTTGCTCAACCAGGAAGTACCTCCCCCAAGAACCACAATAACAAAAAGACTGAGAAACAAATTATGAATATGACAACATCAACTGCCTGTGTAACTCTGCAGAGCTAAACCATGTGATCGTCATCCAAAAATGTAAGGTTAAAATATATTACCTGATTCTAAATCAAATAAACTGATTTTAATTGTTTTGGTGTTGATTTTGAAAATGAGCCTGTACTGTAAGTAAACACACACTCTACTGCCATGTAAGTAAAATAATGCACATATTACAGTTATAACACCAGACATGCAGATCATCTGTGGATAAAACCAGCATTTAGCGCATACTGTAGGTTGCTCTGAAATGTTGCTCTTTCAGTTTAACCACTGTATCAGTTGTATTTAGGGTTTATACTTCAATTGTTTCAGTATTTAAGATGTTATAACATGTCCAGCAGCAACCCTTACAAGTTAAATTATGTATTTTGTATTTTAAATATGTCAAGGTTCCCTTCAGCTTTAATTTCAGCAGAATTCATTATGCCACACATACTGCACTACTGTCACATGAGGATCTTAACATTACAACTATTACAAGATATTCTGTGTAAAGCATAGACTGTGTATACATGAAGGTGTAAAGGTAAGTGCCTGTTCTGGTGAGTAATAGGTGTTTCATTAAAAATGTGCTATAGTCTACTAAATATGTCCAAAGAAGCAGATTTGAACATTTGATCTGTTAAGTCCGTTACAAATATGTTTTTCAGTTCTTGCTAATGTTGAATATAAGCACTGACAAACTGCTCAGAAGCCAACAATCAAAATAAATGCATAGTGTTGCTACAGTTGTTGTTACACTTTGTTGCAAAATGAAGGAGAAACAGAACTTTTACATAAAAAAGAGCAACTGCATTGTTCCATGTACATCCACTTAAAAAGCATCTTGCAGGTTTTTTTACATTGTATTTCACCATTTGTAATCATGGTGCAGTATTGTGTTTGTGCAGGTTGCACAAATACCAGCCTGTCAGGAGATCGAGTCCACAGTTTCCCTCACGGGAAAAGGACCGGAGCTAGCGTTCGTTCCTGGGTGCGTTGTGCATCCACCTCCCTGCAGCACATACTCTCCACAGCTTTATCAGGAAACCGTATTACATCTCTCCCCCCCGCCTTCGCTGCTCTCTCTCTCTCTCCCCTCCGGTACACGGCACCGTAAGACGTAGTGTGGAGTTGCATTAGGTAACGCTGTGGTGGCTGTACTGCTCCAGCCGTCTCCTTTGTGTTTGTTTGTTTCCCCCTGTCTGTGTTGTTTGTGTGTGCGTGGTGGCTGTCACTCCTGGCTCCCGGCTCAACCTCCACTCACCTGCTGCAATCAGCTGTGCACCCTCCCCGACTACACACCTGCTTTCCATCAAGCCATTTACAACGGCATATCAACGGAGGCTCCACAACCTTTCTCCGCCAGATCGTCAATTATCATCCGTATCTCGCGTCTCTCCTCCGGTACACAGCACCGTAGTTTGGAGTTGCATTCGGTAACGCGAGATACGGCTGATACTTGCGCATTAGTTTCTGTTATGGATCAGTATCAACAGTCCTGCCAGTAACGTTACTATATTATCAATGCTACTTTAGTTATAGCCTGATATATGATAGCTAACTTCAGAATGTTGTGATGTGATGTTAGCTAACATTCTGTAGCTAACGCCGGTCACTCACCAAGATAGCTGCCCAGTTCTCCACTGGTTCTCCTCACACCACAGCTCAATTTCTCTCCGATGGCTCTTATTTCTTCTAATCCTTGGCTGCTCCTGGTCTCTTGGACGCCTAGCAGGCTCATAATTATAAGGTTGTGGTCCGTCATATGCATTTGAATATTCATGTTCAACTTCGTCTGTGTCTTCTGTGTCGAAACTAGCATTGGGATCCATGTTTATTAATACGTTACACCGGCCGCTCTCCCCCTTGTGTCCCCCGTGTTACGTCACACGCGGGAGGTCAAGTGCCGAGGCTTTTTTATGCGGAAGTGAACATTTCTTACAAAAACGACGCGAGGTGTCACTGTAATGTATATTTCTGTATATTTTTTTGAAAATGTAGTGTATTCATCATTTTCCTACACATTTATTCACAGGTGTCTTTAACCTGGAAGTTGCTCTTTAAGCAAAATAAATGTGTACTGTATAGAGTGATTCGTCAAATGATGTGATAGTAGGACGGAAGATATGCAGACAGGTGGCCTTATCCACTCTCCTCCTCACTCTCAATTTCTCGTTATGCTTCTCTCTTTACTGTCTTTCTGCTTATTTGTAAAGTACTTTATTTCTCTCTCAATCACAGCACCTTGTAAAAGACTGATGACATGATGATCCTAGTAACAAGTTGTGTTTGTTTTTCCTAACTGGACAGCAAAGTGACTCTGTTCATCCCGGGTCTAACAACCAATGGCACACGTTTGTGGTCCCATAGGAGCAAAGGGCCAACCCTTTTGAAGCATCTTGCTTGTACTGGAGTCGGCAGGCCAGACGGATAATGGTTAAAGAGAATGACCTGGAGACATCTTGTCAACACACCATCCAGTGTCAGAGTGAAAGGTTTCTCTATTTCTAACAAGACAGTGTCTCTCCCATAGTAGTTCAGAGCTCACATTCAATCTCCCTTAAGTGTTAGAATGTAATGAGGTTGTTTTGTGTACCTACACCATACTCATCACACTGCAGCTACATCAAGCGAGCAATTTTTCAATAAATAAATGTGTCACTTTTTACCAATAATAAAAAAGCGCACAGAAGCATGAAAACAGGAACATTATGGAGCAGCATTCCCTCTCTGATAATGTTGTACAGGGCAACATAAATAGAGGACTTGACTGCCCGAAAAAGCACAGTGAGTGTTTGCCAGCCGCTTTGGGTGGCCGTACTTTTTATTCAGGGCACTTCCTTTAAGCTTCTAATGACGTGTGACCCTTGCGTGAAGAGATCCTTAGAGACTAGGTCAGGCTTTTGGAGTCAGGGAGTTCCTAGTGCACTGAGCATATCACGCCCGGAGACCAGGCAATCTACTTGTGTAAGCACAAACCCTATAAACTCATTTTTAAGACATAACTAAAACGTGTTTTTTTGTCAATTAATTACATTTGGTGGTTTGATCAGACAATTTATGATGATTCTAATTTGTAACCCTATATTTGCCAATGCTGATGTATCAAGCTCTAATACGGACTTGATTTTAAAAATACAAATGAATGCTTACCAGTACATGTCGTTATTTTTTACATATTGTTATTGAGTAACCATGAAAAAAAGTCATGATTTTTTAAGATCAAGTTTTAAATGTAAACCCTGCCTCGAGTCTTGCACAATGCTACCTCAAGATTAGTAAAGCTAACTTGAAGTTAAGGTAAACATGTAGAGGAAATGTCCAGTTTGTTTGTTCCTCATCATTTCAGAAATTCTTACAATGGGTCATGCTAACTTTGCTAACTTGTCATTGCCATTATGGAACTCGAAATTAGCTATTTAAGCTAGGTGCTCTACTTGCCAATTTCCAAGCTAACCAAACTAGCTGCCTATTCATCTTCAAACACCAGTGTCTCTGGCTGGTTGCATTTTAAATCTAAAGATTTAAGGTAGGCTATAGACATGATATGAATGTATATTTGCGGGGCTACATAATTTACCCTTTTTGCTTTTATAATCTAAGCGACTGTGAAGCCTGGCCTGTGCCACATGTAAACCAGATTGGGCAGCTGTACCATCTAATCATTCAAGAAACGACTTCATAGTGTTATATTTTTTAAAGAAACTCCAAAGTTCCTGTTTAAACTCCAACAAACACGTTTAACTGGTGTTGTGCCCGTATCCCCATGTCACCCTGCTCCCTGGGCCGTGGTTACGCTGATGCGAGAGCTAGAGTGGTTACCACCTGGCTTTTATCCAAGTGGAGGCGCTTGAGAGTGGACCGCTTGGAGAGTGGGAGCGCAGTCGCAGGTTATCCATCGCCCGGTGCAAATATCTACCTTCACTCTGTCTGGGATCATCCTTTATATAGACGGGAGACTCAACAACACCACTTTTACTCAACACGGATCCAGATTGCTCTCGTTTTCCTCTTTGTGTTTTTTTTTCACCGCCCTGATCAGGCTTAACCACCCTGTGTTTTTGTAAAGCCAATTGTTAGTGCGCATCATCGCGGGAGTCAAAAGGAGCTTTGCCACTGTTCAATAGGAGACTGGTGAGTGAAGCCATTTAATGCTCATGCCTCTGACTTATATTTGAATGGTCAAATATGTTTTAGTTTGTTGTGTTGCTTTTTGATCGACTACAGTATAACTTCTTACTCATGAACATACAGGCAGTGCAGTAGATATTGTTAACTGGGTTGATTGATTTTAAGTTGACTATGTCCACTAATCATGAAGTTATGTTTATGATGTATAACAATTAAATTACAGTGATATCAAGCAGTAGAGTTTCTTAAAAGTTATTAGTTTAGTTGCAGCATGCTTAATGTTAAGTTTTCTTTGTATCTGCCCACCTACAAGCCTCCTCATTCTGGTCTGACAGCATTAATGTAAAATGCCTGTTTTCTGCTCATCTTTATTTTATTCATGATGTTGTTACCCTTTAGTTAAATGAATAGGTAATGGGTTAGCACACTTCAAACTAAGCTGCTCATTTAAAAAAAATATATGGCTTATTGAAGAACCATGGTGTTACATAATAAGTTAAATACATCTGACTTCTTTCAGTTTTTTTGAAACTTCACATATATAAGTGTGGACTGTTCAATGGGCGTGGTTTTGCATGAATGGGAATGTCCCATTCAGATATTCCATGAAAGACACAAAGTCAGGAAAAAGTCACTTGGATCCAGGTTTTGGTTATGAGGTCACCTTTTATAATTCCTCTGTCCTTGTGTTTTCTCTCTCTCTCTCAGCGGGCTGCTGGAGCGTCATGACAGCTGAGAAGAGCGGGCCCGTTATAAACGGTAAACCAGAAGATGGCAGAGACCCGGAAGGGTCCAGCTCAAGTATAGAGAAGGGGCCGTACAATGAGAGGGGCCAATGGAACAACAAGATCGAGTTTTTCCTGTCTGTGGCTGGAGAGATCATCGGGCTGGGCAACGTCTGGAGGTTTCCTTACCTCTGCTACAAGAATGGAGGAGGTAATGAAGTTTGCTTTGTCGGTTCTAAAAGGATCAACATAAACTAAGTAATACAGGTGTTGGAGAGGTTGTTGTATTATACCATTAGTACATCTCACTTGAAAGAGGACATCAGACAGAGAGGAATGGAATGGCACATGTACTATATAGAGAAACAAAAACCAGCAATATCACCTCTGATTAAATACATAGGTAGGACAGAATTTGGTCAGTAAAATGTAAAAGACACATTACTGAGTGAAAGAGGGCAAAGGTGTTCTAAAATATGAGGGTCTTTATTATTTCATCCGTTATGCAATAATAACAGAGGTAGGTTTGCTCATTAGGCACCATTAGAAAGCACAGTATGCATCCATTCTTCATCCGAAAAAGGTCATTTTACATTAGAGTGGTATCATAGTCAGTGCTTTCATCTGAATTTTGTGAATCATTGCTTTCATAATTGATAAATGTTTATTTTTTGGGGTTGAAGATCGTTTTGAACTATTAAAATGTCATACACCTTATTCATGGTATCCATTCTCTGCATTTGCCTTTGCGTTCATAAAGGTGCGTTCTTCGTCCCATATGTCATCTTCTTTGTGTGCTGCGGTATACCCGTGTTTTTCCTGGAAACTGCCATGGGTCAGTTCACCACTGAGGGAGGCATCACCTGCTGGAGGAAAATCTGCCCGCTGTTTGAGGGTGAGAAAATATATCTGTTATCGGTGTGTGCTCAGGATTTAAATAATTGATGAAATTACAATACAAAGACAAAGTATTTGGGGCTTAAGAACTCAACTTTTGCTCATTCACTATAAACACTGCTTTAAAAAATGTATTTCCTCATGATGATCATCTGTACCTGTACAAACTCCTACAGGTTGTTCTACTGTCAGTCACTGCAGCTGTGAATCCTTGCATGTTAGAGTTATTGAAAATCGCTACAGTTGTGAATATCCGTAATCTTTATGTCTTTGCGTTTTCAGGTATTGGCTATGCAACGCAGGTGATTCAAGCTTATCTAAACGTGTACTATGTAGTGATCCTTGCCTGGGCCATCTTCTACCTCTTCAACTGCTTCACCACCGAGCTGCCGTGGGCGGCCTGCGGTCACTACTGGAACACAGGTAGGAGGAGGGAACATCAGATATAAGACAACATTATCCATAACATTGTGCATCTTTTTTATTTCAAGAGTAAAACAGATAATACGTCCTGGGATTTCATTTGCAATGCCATATCTGCATCATTAGCTGCTATTCGCTCTCAAATATAATAACAGGCCATTTTGTATCAACAGATAACTGTGCCGACAGCTATGGAGAAAATGCCACCAACATTACAAACCCCAACTCAACCTCTCCAGTCATTGAGTTCTGGGAGTGAGTATAACTTTTGATTACATGTTCATCAGTTTTCATCTGGGTGCAAAGTGCCAATGCAAAGCATGCTGATGGCTTTCATCGCTGAAGGTTTGCAGTATCAATCACAGTTTGTATAAAAACAACACAAGGAGATGCTTTGTCAGTTCAGGTACGTGTCAAGTCCTCTTTTAATGTCATTATCTACTCAAATGTTGAGTCAAACCCCCCAACTTTCTCCTAATAATTAGTCAGCCCTTTTTTATATATTTGTGTGTCAACAGGCTATGGTAGGCCAGCTGTCTCCAAGCTAGAGCCATGTGTGTGGCAGCGGATCAGGCCTTGTCAGTGTGTAATGCTGACCACACTTCCTGTCTCGCTGCCAGTGGCTGTGTTTACATTTCCTTTTAAAAGAAAATCTATAATTTATATATTGCTGTCAATTAGCTAAATTAAAATTGTAATCCGTGTTTTCGTGTCAAAATCCAAATGATTTACATGATTTGTGTATTGGTAATGAAAACATTAGATTCAAGCCAGAAACATGAACCTTACTCCAGAGAAAAGACACAGCCAAAAGACAACCACCATGTTGTTGGCACGAATAGCTGGCTCTTTGCCAAGAAGGACTGTTATGTGTTGTACTGTAAGTACAGCATAAACAAACTCTCATATCAGAGCAGGATGTTACACTCGTCTTATATTAATATGTAGCAGCTTGAAAATAATTTTAAAAAACAAATCAATTAGATCCCTGAAAAATATTTTGATAGATTGATAAACACATGTTTGTATGATTTATTTCTGTACTGATGTGCAATAGTAGCGATTTGTCAGACTGAACTGACCAAGACTTTAATGCAGACTTCCAAATCGAGGAAACATCTTTATTTTTTTGACCTGGCCTGTGGCCGGCCACCAAGAACATGTCACGATGATCAATGGCCGGTCTGGAGCTCCGGGGGTGAACTCGGTGGCAAAGATTTGGCAGCACCATGTAGTTCTGTAGCTGTTCTCATCCTCTATCAATGCTGTTGCCTAGCTTTGCTTCAAAAGACAGGAAACTCTCTGATGAATCACCCCTGCCGACAAGCTTTGATGTCATAATCGCTGATAATGTGCCCTGTAATGTGCACCTTCATGGCACACATTACAAGTCACACCTGTAGGTGTATCACAGGGAAGAACTTTTTTGAATCGACCGATACTATGAGTCATACACTAAAAGCTATTGGAATCTTTTGTCTTGAAATCAGCAATTACTAAATACAAATATTTGTTTCCAATTTAGTTTTTTAATCCGCACTGCGGATCATATTTTTCTAAATCGTATCACATTGTGGTTGCTTCCTCAATCGCCAACGTTTATTCTTTATCATCCTTCCTCTGTGTTGTCTAACACAGTTTGCACTTCACACATTAAGAATGATATTAGAAAGCCTGCAGAGGCTCTACGTGTTATGTTTACAAAGGCTTCTTCTTATGTCACACGTGCGTATGAACTAAATCAAATGGTAAGTCATCTGTGTTTTCTGTGCCAAATCAGGCGCAGAGTTCTGAAAATATCAGATGGTATTGAGCACATGGGGGGAATGCGCTGGGAGCTGGCCATGTGTTTGGCCCTGGCCTGGTTCATCTGCTACTTCTGCATCTGGAAGGGACCCAAGTCAACTGGCAAGGTGAGACAATGCGTAATGCACGTTTACCATGTGTGTGTTAGTGTATGTGCGGTTTGAACCCCGCAAATAGACAAAGTAGTAGCAAAGTATTACATGGTGTTATTTTGTTAACACTGCATCCAACTCATGATGGAGGGATTACTATGTGTCTGCATGCTGCTATGCAGTTACTGACCATTTTCATTCAGCAGTTTTAATGTTCGTCTTGCACACTAGAACAGCCACAATCTAAAGCTCTCTCCCTCAAAACAACACTCTCACAGAGCCAAATGCTTTCCCTCTGCAAATAGAGAACAACGGGGGTGTCAGCATCACCATCTTCTACCTTTCCTCCCATCCCTCTATCCATGTTAATGTCCTCCTTGAGCCCCTGCTAGCAGCCTGGAGGTGAACGTGGGGACTCTGCACCTTGCTTCGGCTGTTCTTCTCCCCTTTAGAAACTCCTCTCAGAGTCAATGAGCCAGAATGAGTAAAGAGATAGTTTGGAGTAAAAAAAGAGAGGGAATAAATAGAGTAAAGTAAAAAAGAGGAGAGGTGTGTGAGGAAAATGACTTCACATTGCACATGACGGGGGAAAAAATATTGAGGTGGCAATGCTTATATCTCCCTGAAGTGTCTTTGTCTGGCTGTAAAGTAAGAGGGGAGAAGGCTTCTTCGGCTGGGCTTGAGCAGCCGATCCAAGATTGATTCCTGTATTCACTGGAGGAGAGGAGAGCGTTCATGAGGAGCATGCAGAGTACACCCTCAGCCTCTGCCTCTTCTGCCTCTCTCTCTCACTCTCTCCTGCTATGAGAAATAAAACTACAGCTCGCCCGTTGTAAGGGGGAGGTGCTTTCTTCTCAACAGACCCTACAGCCCATTCAGTTCCGACTCTGCTAAGCTGTTTGCTTTTGTTGGTTGTGTTTGCCAGCCATTCTCACATTTAAGCCGTCCTGTTAGATTTACGGAGAGGCAGGGGCAAGTTTGACCAGTACATTTGTGGTGGCTTAAATGTTTACCCATGGTGAGCTGGATGGAGCATGTGGAGCATCAAAAGTTCATTGAGCGATTGAATATTGTCCTTTTCATCTCCAGAGAGATCGAGAGAGAGGGTGTGAAGGTTTAGGATGTGTGATCATTTTATTTGACAAATTAAAGGAGGGATTTGCCCAGCAGGAGACAACTTTTCCCACACTCTTCTCTGTAGGCTAATATAGGATTACCAGAGCTCGGAGAGCACAGTCTCACTAAGTCTTCAGTCTTTACTGATCAAAACTACTGTAGGATTTGTTTGTATATTTTATTTGGGGTTTTAAGATGAAGAATGTTTAGTATAATCAAAGCAGAATGTTATGATATATTGAGGGTAAAATTAAATGTAACTTCTCTGCAGTTCGAGTAAGGAATAACCTGCATGAAATGCTTCAAAACCTGCAACAATATGTTTGTTTCCCACTTAAAAAACGAGTTTCTATTCACAAAACTTCTGTTTGCAGTTGTACTGTGATGTGACCAGGGATGTACGTGTAATTTGAGGTGAGCATGTAAGTGAGCGTTGAGGCCCGTATTTGTGAATGGCCCACTTTATCTTTGCCTGTAGTATATGCACACCCATTTCACTGTTGTGAGTGAAGTGTGTGTGTGTGTGTGTGAGTGTGTGTGTGTGTGTGTGTGTGTGTGTGTGTGTGTGTGTGTGTGTGTGTGTGTGTGTGTGTGTGTGTGTGTGTGTGTGTGTGTGTGTGTGTGTGTGTGTGTGTGTGTGTGTGTGTGTGTGTGTGTGTGTGTGTCTGTCTGTGTCTGACAGAGTGTGTTTGTGTGTGTACACTCGTGCACTTCTGTGCGTGTTTCAAAGAAGAGCACATTTTCCCACACTGCCAGCATCACTCTTCTGGGCTTCTCCTGTTTAAGAGACGGGGCCAGAGGAGCCTTCTTTTCTTTTCAGTCTCCTGGCCTGGCTCTGTTCTGTCCTGTTCTGCCCTCAATTGGACTTTGACTGGATGCCAGCGAGCCAGAGGATGTATGTTGCCCGCCTCTGCCTTCCAAGAGACCAGGGTCTTTGTTCAAGGGGTTTCTAAAAGTCTTGAGATGTCGGGCACAATTCTGCAAAACCTGAATAGTTAAATAAAAAAGAAGTTTTGGTTTGATGGTTAGCAAGTTCCAGCTACTGTACTGGACTGAATTAACTGTATTAGAGTTGACTCTAGTGCTGTGCATGACACCTTAATAGATGTACTGTATACTTACAAAACATGAGATGCAAAAACGAATACTAATGTACTCCTTGTTCTAAGTTCTTCTCACATATCTCTCCACTCATGTTTCTTATCCAGTCTAGATGTGTAAATTCCTTCAATGCCCTCTCACCCTACTGTCTGAGAGGTTATCTTGTGATCATTGAGCTGTCCTGTAGTTGTGGCACTTGTTTTCTTTATTGAATGGATGGATGAGGAGGTGGACATTTTTCAGCTCTGACCATCATACGCAGGGTTGTTTTGCTCTGCACAACTTCTGGCAGTGACTCAGTGTCGGCCGTGATCTGTCCATTGATAAATATTTCAAATCTGTGTATGTTTATATCTGCAGGTTGTGTATGTGACAGCTACCTTTCCTTACGCCATGCTGTTGGTCCTGCTGGTTAGAGGAGTGACGCTGCCAGGAGCGTGGACGGGGATCAAGTTCTACCTCTACCCGGACATGTCCCGTCTCTCTGACCCTCAGGTAGGCCTGGACCCTCTGTATCTCTCTCAATGCACTGGTAAACGGCTCAAACGTATCTGCTTCCTTCCTTCTATTAAAAAAAAGAGACCCGTTGGCTAGCTGTATAAATAAAAAAAGATATATATTGGTGTATAACACTTTTTAGCTGCAGGTGGCGCACGTGTCAAAGTTGAATAGTAGGATAATACTGCTCTTGTCTGTAGATGTAAGACATCATATTTACAGATAAGACTCTGCAGAGTGGCTGCTTTTACTTTCCCTTTTGCTGCTCTTTCTGAACTACACAAAAAAAAACATCCGGTTGTTGATGTTTTTTAATGCTGCACATCAAGTAAGCACCTAACCTTATATAAGACACGCTAAATACTGTACATAATACACACATCTTTGAAACATGACCTATACATCTACCGGTACTCCCTTCTATGTTGTTATTGTTTCCTCTGTTTATCATTTAAAGCAGCAATAATGTTAATTTGATTGGTTGACTGAGTCCAATTGCTCTTTGTTTAAGCTATGACTGTTTTATCTTTGAAAGAAGAAACTGTTACATATATAAACGTTTTTAACTTTTGCCGTAATTTCTACTACCCAGTGGCAGTTATACAACTCTGGCTTAGTAATATGGAGCTGAGATTATTATAGCAGAGCTGACACTTCATGCCTGTGATGAGATGATCAAAGGTCAAGAAAATGGTGAGCTTTCAGAGGATGGAGAAGAGCAAAAGTTCAGAATTTGAGGCTAATGGAGGTGATGCATTGATGTATTACACACACACACACACACACACACACACACACACACACACACACACACACACACACACACACACACACACACACACACACACACACACACACACACACACACACACACACACACACACACACACACACACACACACACACACTGATCTGACTCCTTGACCTTGCCTAGAAAAAGCAGACAGCTTGGGTCGCTAGGCAACAGAGCTCAAGGAAATGTCAGTGGAGGGGGTGTCATGACAACATGAATGAAGAAAGATGAAGAGTTTGAGTGAAAAATAGAGAACAGATCAGAACACAGGAATACTAGATCCATGGTCCGTGTTCGATTGAGATTGTTTATTGTAGTAGATATATGGATAAATAGATGCATTTGCATTTTTTTTACTGGGGAAATCCCACAACACTAAAAAAAAACACTAAAAACTAAAACACTAAAACACTAAACTTTTGATAAAAACAATATGGAACAATTTTAAGTTCTTCGCATTGGAAAACTTTCTGACATGACTTTGGTATTGACCATTCATTTAATATTTTCCCCGAACGGAGATTGTCCAACCACAGCTTAATGACTGTAACTTGGCAAACCTGCAAGATTCTTAATGATGTATGCATTGGGACCCCAACATTGGGCATTTTACACTTTTTACACTTTTACTATTTTTTAAAACTTAAAGACAAAAGTGTCACAAAAAGATTATTTTTATTTAGATGCATTTCTTGGCATGCCTGTGCAGCTAAGTAGCTTTCTTCCTGAAGCAGCTATCTATCATTAGGTGTCTTCTTCCTGCTCCTTTTCGGGCAATGGTGTGTTTACAGAGACATGTTTTGTTAACAATTATTATACATTAAGTTGTGCATACCACGAACGGAACAAATAAAAATAAAAAAATAAATAAAAAATGAAAGGTTCAAGAATGGAGCACATCACTAAGTTTACCAATGAGATAGCTTTAGCCTCACACTTACTAGGTAAATATAATGTATAAAGCCTTCAGTGCAAACTAAAGAATCAGCTAGAAACATAAAGTCGGCTGCAGCAGTTTACCAACTAGCTAGCTATGTTAGCTCAGCTGATAAACAGCTGATAAACTCCTGCTGAAAAGTAATGGTTGCAAGAAGCTACAGAATGAGAACAAAATCAGTTTTGATCTGCCACTTATCATTGTAAGATGCAATGGATGTGATGACAAGGAACATTACAGCCCTGGAAACAATTGAGTCAGTGTGTAGTTGTTCTGTCAAGCAAGACCATTCTTTCTTTTTCGTTTGTACAAAGCAGCTCCTTGTGGTAGGAAACTGTGTTGAGAACATTTTGGCTTGACTTGGACTAAATGATACATTATTAAAAGACTACAAAATAAACTCTTGAGAAACTGCCAGTTCACATTTATATCATTGCATTTCCATTCAGAAAAGCCTCAGTGATGATGGCAGAATGTAATTATTTGTCCCAGTTGTTGTCCAGTGAGATAACTGTTGCATCTGTAAAAGTAGTAGAACTAGAAAAAGAGAAGCAGGGATACAGATAGATGGTGAACAAGTGAGACAAAACAGAAACAAAAGACTCAAGCAGGCACAGAGAGACTGAAGGATGGTGATAAAGAAGCGCTGCTGTTTGGCAGAGGAAGACATTACTTCTGACACCAATGTTAAATTAGCTTCCTCAGGGACAATCAAGGCTCTGTTCTGTTCTCCAGGATGTGAGGAGTGTGTGTGGCTGCGTGTCACCCGCTCTTTCTACACCCCTGAACTCCATCATGCCTCCTCTACTCTTTTCTTTATATTACCTTTCTCCCCCTCTTGCTCACCCGCCAGCATGCACTGTGCATCACTTCCCTCCTATCCTTCTTTGTTTTCTTTCCATGCCCTGTACATGAAAATATATTGCTTTTAGTGTCTTTTCCCCAGCCTGTCACTAGTCAAACAAACCTTGTGATTCCCTGCTTATTTCCAGAATCAAAATGGTCTTCCCTTCGTATTCAAAAATAGCAAGGCCAAGGATAGTGTTGTGTTGGTAACCCCCTTCCTCAAAAAACACTAACAACCAGACATCAGCAAGACAGTTATATAATACGCCTTCTTGGTAGACTTGATAAAGACTCACATGTTCAGCTTAATACCTGCCCAGCACCAAGTGAAAGCGTTTTACCAACATTATTTGGAAAAAACATTAGACAAAAATGCTACATGACAGAGGCAACATGCACATTTGTAAAATTACAATGAAGACAGCCAGGTTCCTTTATTTTCTGTCGTATGTTATCCTGTCTCTAATCGTATAATGTGTAGCTAGCTGTGTGTTTGGCATTTTGGCAGATGCGTATGCAGAGTTTTCAAGTTCATCTGCTAAAGGAGGACAGTGTTTCTGTCTTCACTTTGAAACTAAGTTTGACACATATACTGTAGTTACGAGCATTATGTACTTTTTAAGTAAAGAAGGACAAGAAAACATTTGACTGTTCAGCTGAACCTGAAGAACATCCCTTGTTTACTTAATGTCGAAGGCCTGCAACATACGTACATTGCGATATAACGTGCTAAATATGTTGTTGCTCTTCATTTATAAATATCTAACCTTTGAATACAAAGAGTGGGACTTGAAGAGCACCGAGAGCAGTACATTTAGAATACAAGACCGCTATCTTATGGCCAATATCATCCAGCTTTCACACAGTAGAAACGTTTCCTGGAGCCACAGTCTCAACATTACCAAACACAAGCTGGCCAAATTAGGCACAACATCAACAAGTGATTCTCTCTGCGCCTGGGCCTTTAACGTTTCCCTGCGCTGTGCGGCCATCAGCCGAGGGTGAACTAAAGGGAACATTAATGAACATTAGGAGAGAAAGGCCTGTTCTTCCAAAGGAACAGTCCTGTGTTTGTGAGGTCACAGAAGTTACCGTGGTTACTCCCAGGAGGGAACGAAGACCGTGCGTTTGTTAATTGTTTTTCGGTAGGGAAATGAGATTAGTTGCTGAATGGTGATGTGAGAGAGTTTTCAAAGAGCCATGCTGCATTAGGTTTGAATTCGCTAGCACACCAGGCTATCCAGCAGGTTTAAGGGTCCTGTACTACAAACTAGTTTTATAATGCACATTTTACTGCTTCACTGCCTCAGTGAAGAACCTTACATGTGTAAATCCACATGCTGAATCAAAATACTGTGAATCATGTCCACATTATAATGATTGGCTAAATTGAGGGTAATTAAGCTTTTCAATTATACTTCAACGCACTTATAAAAAGTGATATTGAATTGCTTGTATTAATACAGGGAACTATCCAGAAGCTTTCAATACAGTACATGCTGGAACAAGCCAGGACCCTTAAGAGGATTAAACAGATTGAGAGATTAAGAATAGCGATCTTTAATGATCGCTGCTGCATAGAAGTGTACTCACAGACATTTCATCTTTGCTGCTAATTATTGACCAACAAGTCTTCATACAGTAAACGTCAAAATAGGTTGTTTGTCAGTGTCATAGTCACATTCAGTCCCCATTCAGTACCTGGAGAGGACACTGATTCTTTAAATAACCCCACACATCTTCCTGTCAGGAAAACATGAACATCCAAATGTGTTGGCCAGCCCAAAAATAGTTAATAAAGTATGTGTAACTTCCAACAGTTTGTAGTTGAGATTTTACAATTCAACAGTTTGTCTTTTTCTGTAGGTTTTTAATAGATTCAAGTATTTGACAAATTATCACCGTACTTACATTGAATTACTCAGTTTATGCTACACAAATTAGCATATGTTAAGTGAGTAGTTTAAGTTCCACAAAAATATTCTGAATACAGTACGTAGGTTTGTTTATCATTTATCTGCTCTCTGATCTCTCGACGAATTGAAAGTACTTATTGCCTGAGATCTCATGATGTTGTTTTATTAAATGTGCCAAGTGCTAGGACTGTCTTAGGGAAGAAAGCTTTTAGTTGTGCAGCTCCACTAAATTGGAACAGTCTGCAAACATGTTTAAAACTGAGCACTTTGGTTCCCCTGCATAATTTTAAAACTGGGCTGGGTGACATGCTGTTTGATACTCATGGTATCTGTCACTGTAAATAGAGTTTGTAAACTGTACCCTGTACATTATGTTGCATGTCATCCTTTTTGTTGTTCTGTTGTTTTTATGTTACATGTGTAAGTAATGTCCTGCAGGTCACCCTTGAAGGGGCTTCCACATGGTTAAATAAAGGCTACAAACAAATAACATAACCTGTTAAACTTCTAGACACAAAGCAACACAGTTGCAAATGTTGAATTTCAACCTACAAGCTACAAATACCAATCCAAAATGTACAAACAATGACAACCAATGCCAATGCCAATATGTTAAAGTGATGTACACATTGATACATTTGTAAGACTCTTCACCATTTACATGTTGCGTGTTAGCACCAGTTGACTGTTTTTAAAAGTTATTTGTCAATTTGTAAAAGTTTATGCCAAAACTTGAACATACTCTCTCAATACTCTGTTAAGTATTTTGAAGGTACAAAAGTGAATGTTTAATTTAAATTATACTATGCTCATCTCTCACCAAAACAGAATAGGGAAATATGGATTTGTGGGGCTATAGCAAAAAATCAGATGCCTTTAACAGTTTCTAGAACTTTGATTTGCATATTACTTAAATATATCTTTAAAGAATAACGTTGGCTGTTGGAAAAACAGGCTTCCTGATGGCTGTTTTCACTCGTCACCAATCTGATTATTTACTCTATATCTATGCTACTTTCCCTTCAGGTATGGGTAGATGCTGGAACCCAAATCTTCTTCTCCTATGCCATCTGCTTGGGTTGTCTCACTGCTCTGGGAAGTTACAATTCCTACAACAATAACTGCTACAAGTAAGATACAATATGAATACTACACTCGTATATGGATGAATGATAATGACAGAAAGTATAAAATGTTGTCTTTCGTATCTCTGAATAGATTTTTACTTGCCGACATAAAGCCCAGCTGGTAGAAGGTGATTGATACGGTGGATGGTCACATCATTTAATGTTTTCTTTCATCACACAACATGTGTGTATCTGAGGAGAAATGCCTGTGTGGTCTGTAGTGTACGGTCTGGTAACGGCTCCTACAGTGAGTGTGATCTTCTCTTCCTGTCTGTCTTGCTCCTCAGGGACTGCCTCATGCTGTGTTGTTTAAACAGCGGCACCAGTTTCGTAGCAGGTTTTGCTATCTTCTCTGTGCTGGGCTTTATGGCCTACGAACAAGGTGTTCCCATCGAAGCTGTGGCAGAGTCTGGTGAGAGAATAACAATCATGTTTCTTAAAATGCAGAACTGCAATGAAGCCGTATACTACATCTGAATCTCACTGTTGAGTAGAGAAGGCCTGTCTGAGTCTTTGTGCTGAAATGGATAAACGTATTCATTCATATAACTCCACACTCTTCACTAGGCTCTTAGACCACCACATTATGATTTATTCAAGTCACTATGAATGATTTAGTGAATGTGATAGAGCGAGAGATTTGAAATGTTTGTCTCAGGGCAGGGTGAGGACATAGTTTGACGTTTTAATAATGATTTTTCTTCAAGATTCTTTCTCCAAATGTAGGTTTTGAATTAAGCACTGGATGTCACCTGTTATTTTGAACCAATCAATCTTAGTTTACAACTCTATCCAATATCATTCATGTCCTCTGAGACAGGATGCTCTCTGCTTTTATTGCTTCCCTGTACTTCCAGTATGTGTATGTGTTTTTTTTACGAGTAAAACTGATAAATATCAAAAGCTTATTAACCAACACTTTGCCCAGTGAAATTGTACAGGCTGCTGCATTGTTTCCTGTTGATACATTCAGTTATAGTGATAATGATACAAAAAATACTACTATCCCCAATTAAGCACAAGAGGAAGAACTTAAACGTCTGGAGAAAGAAGGAAGAAACATTTGAAAAGTCCATAGAAAAGCAGATGTATATATTAAACACATAAATAATAGTAACAATAACATGTCAGAGCTCCAAGCCTCTGCTTTTGTGAAAAATGATTTCAAAATGTAGGCACTGTCAAATAGATGGCTATATCTCCTACACTCCTCAGAGTTCACAAACTGAAAGAAATGTGGGAGAAGCTTAAAAGAAAAGGAAATGTTTGTTCCATGCTATGGTCATTTATTTTAGGCCTCATCTTGTCTTGAATAGTTTGAAAAAGTCTCTCTTGCTTTGAGGAGACTCCTGTATGTGAGTTCTTTTTTGGGGGGATGCAGGTCCTGGTCTTGCATTCATTGCATACCCCAAGGCTGTTACTATGATGCCTCTGTCTCCGCTTTGGGCCGGCCTCTTCTTCCTGATGCTCATCTTCCTCGGTCTGGACAGTCAGGTGAGAATTATGAAGAAAGTTCGCTCACATAATAAATGTAAAGGTTTATAAAGATGTGCAAGTAAAGATACATAAAGGGATAGGGGGAGGATCAAATGAATCCGTTTTTACTATGATGATGTATTGACATTGACCTACACTTACGTTCAGTTGGTTTGAATTAAGTGAACCCTAAATAATGCTTTGAGTCATACAGTCTTTGGAACATCAATGCTTACAATACTGATTAAAGACTTTTTGTGTGTATATATATGATATAAGCTAATAGCTATGATTTTGAATGTGTAGCCAATGCAGGATAACTTTTGTATTAAATGTGTGATAGTTTTGTCTCGTCATCTATCTTATAACTAATCCATGCTGTTTCCATTGAGACAATAATGTTATGCCCTTTTTTTTTTTTGCAGTTCGTGTGTGTGGAGAGTTTAGTGACAGCTGTGGTGGACATGTACCCAGATACCTTCAGGAGAGGCTATCGCAGAGAGTATCTGATCCTGGGCATGTCCATAGTCTCCTTCCTCGTAGGACTTATCATGTGTATGGAAGTAAGGCTCTGTAAACACATATGAAAATCTACCTATAGTAATATAAATATCAAATGGACTGTCAAAGTTCTTTTTTATCAGGTTTCAGATTTCTTTATATGTAGTCGTCGTCGTCATCATCATCATCATCATCATCATCATCATCATCATCATCATCATCATCATCATCATCATCATCATCATCATCATCATCATCATCATCATCATCATCATCAGCAATTCTCACTAGTATCATTGTCCATATTTTACGGTGTATTTTCTGTTTTGCTTTTTTTACATTTTTAATTTGTTGTCAGCTTTAATTCATGGGAATTTCATTCGGATCACTGTAGATGTTTTATCTTGTTCTGTTTTTATTTGTAATATTATTTAATATTGTTGTCATGTTGTCTTTAAAGCACTTTGGGCTGCTTTGTGCATGAAGGGAGCTATATAAATACCGTTTTTTATCATTATTATTATTATCATCATCATCATCATCATCATCATCATCATCATCATCATCATCATCATCATCATCATCATCATCAATGTACAAGTGAGAGAAAAACCCAGTAAGCTACATCATAGATTCATTTTCAACACTCAATATGACGGAAAACCTTTAAGATATTTTAGTCATGTGATCCACGGTCTTCTTGGGTCAGATTTTTTTTTTTAAAACACCAGAAATCTCAAGTTCTCCGTGTAGAGCTGTTCCCATCTCTACTGTGCTTTTAGGACCTTTCATCTTTGTCATAATAATGGAAAATAATCTGGTTTCTCACACAAGGTTTTCCATCCACTAAGAGCTTTTCCACATGTCAATATGCACTGCTCTCTGTCCATCCCCACTGTAACCCCTGCTGTACCGAGTATTATTGCAATATTAAAGCAAAGCACTTTCTCCTTTCTCTTTGCCTTTATAGTCTGCTGCATTGTCCAATGACAAGCACCGCCAGCACAGTAGACACTTAAATATTTTCTGTGGCCAACAAACCATCATAAATAAAATCCAAATGTCCCAAGAGGCCCAAGACTAGTATTTAATCCCAGTTCAAAAGGTCCTCTGGGACTGTAGATCAATACATGGCTGAATGGGGGTAAAGACAATCATGGAAACATTATTATGATACTATTCTGAGCTGTTTTCAAGAAGTGAAAATTCACTTGAGATATTATTTATGATTCTTTCGAGGAAGCTGAAAGAAAATACGTGTTGTCTTGGGGAAAGGTTGGGTAGGTAGAGTGGATGATCAAATCTGAGCACCATCATTGATACTGTATTAAGATAACCAGCTGCTTGTTCCAGTTTCAGGTTGAGATGACAGATATTCCAAACAATTACTCCTTTTAATATCCAAGAATGGTTTCACAATGATAGCCATTAACATCACACATAACACCGTGGCCAATGATAACAAAAACAACGATAATGCTGTTAAGAGGTCTCTAACTCAAATATGCTGAATCGGATAAGAGCAAATAAATGTGTGTATATACTGTGTAACTGATGTATTTTTTATGTGAGCTCACGGAGTCTGATGCTCATACAGTGGCTGTGACGGATAACTGACAGCTGTCTTGTCTTATCAGGGCGGAATGTACGTCTTCCAGCTGTTTGACTCGTACGCTGCCAGCGGGATGTGTTTGCTGTTTGTGGCCATATTTGAGTCCATATGTATCGGCTGGGTGTATGGTAAGATCACTTGAAACATAACTAACAAATCTTTTTTTTAGTAAATCCCTTAACCTTTATTCCTACACTCAACAACAGCCTTGTTTTTGTCAGCCGAAGCAACTGTCACACATTCGACCACAGAAAAAAACGTTTTACCCACTAACACTGCATCATGCTTTTACCCTCTTTGCTGCTATGATATTTCTTCTATGCCCTCTGCTGGAGAATGAACTCAAACACATGCATCAGTCACAGAGTGTTATACAACACTTACACATTTTAAAACTGAGATATTTAAAATTATATTATGATATAAAAGCAATGTCAAAGGTTGCCATTCTGCGTTTTTATCAAGAAAATATACAATAGTACTGTAGTGCCCTTTTCTATTTAATAGCCTCTCCTGCGACGGAATTTTTATTTCTATCAAATTATGATATATAACATACAATATAATTATTGTCTAATTTCCTCAGACAAATTGAAACAAACCCATTCAAATCAATTACGTAAATAGTATTTTACATGTAGCAATGCATGTCTGTTTCTCTTTCCTCAAATAAACGTACGGACCACGTTGAATCCACATCTGGCCAGCAGCTCTGATTAGATGACCACGTTTCTTCCACACTGTCTAAAGACATCAATCACGTCATTATCTGTGATGACATGCAGAATCTCTGAGTGACACTTGTTTGCATTTCAGGTAGTGACAGATTCTACCTCAATATTGAGGACATGATTGGCTTCAAACCCGTCTTCTTCATCAAATGGTGTTGGATGATCCTGACCCCAGGCATCTGCGCTGTGAGTCTGACCGCACACACAAAATCAAGCATTAACAGTGGCATCGACAACATGGAGACAAACTCAGTAGTGAAAAGAACAGATACTTTTTTGTGTGTGTTCAAATTAAGTTTAATCCTCTAGTTGTGTACGCAGTTAGTCTTAGATTTACGTTTGAAATATTTCTTAATGCAACACTTTTAAGTATACCAGTCTTTACCAAGTTCAGTTGCAGTTTCCTTTGGGAGCGCGTGCCTGTTAGGATATTTGCTCACAAAATTGCTGCTTGTAGTGTCTCAATAAACTCTCATTGCTATAGGGAGTTTGGTTGTAAAGTTAATTACCCAGCAGCAAACGTAAACCACAGTCATTGAGCAAATGCATGTTCGCCTCAGGCACAATTTCTATGACTTACTGTATGACCTTTTTCTTCTTTTTATTTAAAACTAAACCTCATACTTTTTCAATGACATTGTATTCAACAAGTACAAATTGAATGTCTTCTTTGTCTTGTGCAGGGCATTTTCCTGTTCTTCCTGATTAAGTACACACCGCTGAAGTACAACAACGTGTACACCTATCCTGACTGGGGCTATGGTATCGGCTGGTTCATGGCCGTGTCCTCGATGATCTGCATCCCTCTGGGAATGATCTGGAAGATCGCGACGACTCCTGGCACCTTTGCTGAGGTATTTATGAAAACTCACCGAAAATTGAAACATTTTCTTTCTGTAAGTAAAGCAGCAATACTCATGCCTTGTTGCATGAAGATATTTATAATGTCATAGTTAAATAAACTGTAAAACCTTTGCATTAGTTTGATTTCCAAATCTATGTTTACATTCTTCACTCTCTCATATTAACTTTTTTCATGAAGAACATTGACAATAGTCATGTTTTCCCACGATAAGTTGCAATAATTGCAGTTTAGTCAAATAGAAAAATGTGTTTAGTGTTTTTAACTAATCTACGAGATGATTTCCCAAAACACAGTGTGGATTACACAGGTTTGCACACGTGACTCCCATCATCAATGAGTGTGCCTTTTATGGAAAATATAAGTAAAATAATGCAAAGCCAAGTCTGTTAAAGTGCTTGTGCAAAACAGTATATAATATATAATATAATTGTTATACAACTTTATTTACAGTCAGATCTTAAAATCAGAACAGCATTAGTGAGTGTTTTACAAAAGAGATGCAACCTTTAACGCCTTTAGCATAATAAAGGAAATAACTCAAAGTAAGGTATTTCTCCCCTTTGACTTTCTCTGAGGAATTATGGCACCGTTTGGTCAAATCTCCAATCGTCGCCTGAGGGAGGATTCAAAAGCAGATAGCAGGTTTATGACGAGAGATTGTAATTAATCCACATGGTGTACAGAGTGTAGGCCCGGGTAGTGCACAGTAGAAATCTACAGACAAAACTGATAAATTGATTTGGAAACAATACCTATATTCTATCTTGACCGCTTCATATATTTTTAAATAGTGAAATGCTATGGGTTATTGAGTTAGTTAGCAAGTTATATGGCAAGATTCATCCATTTAATGCCTGGAAGATTCATACTTTGTTATTTAATTTAAATAAAGGTCGGTCCATTCATATGTTTTATTTTTTATTTTGGATGGTTATTGTTACTTTTCTTAGTTTTAAGTATGACTAGATGCACAAGCTGTATCTGCCTTTGGCCACTATACGATATAGCATTGTTGTGGAAGATTAAAATATTATTTATCTTTCTCTATGCTCTCTGCAGAGAATGAAGAAGTTGACGACTCCCAGCCCCGACCTGAAGATGAGAGGGAAGCTCAACGCCCTCAGCCCTTACGCTGCCAACGATGCAAAACTCAAGGTTGATGCGAAAGTATCCACCATCTCAGAGAAAGAGACACATTTCTAAACGACCGCATGACCCACCGACCAAGCTGCCTGCCGTCTTCACAATAAGACCAACACATGGAAAGTACAGCAAACAACAACAATATCTACCGCTTCACAAAACAGGAAATGTAACAAATGATTTGGAGTGTTATTTTGTTTTGTAAAAAAAACTAAGGAAAGCTATTACATGATTTGTAGTCGGTTTCTGCTTTGCACAAACTTTGTTAACACATTTGTTTTTGTTGTTCCAGTTAACACTGTGTGACTCAATCTGCTGTTTCTTTCTTTTATAACCATTAATATTTTAAAGCCAGTCAATACTGGTCATAGTTTGGGCCAACGTGCTGTGTTGTGAACGACTTACAATGTACATGTACTGGCAAGGTGCTGTGCCTCTCTATTAGGTACGAGGTACCCACATGTGATTCTCTAGATGTAGCAGCTTGGGGACCTTTCAGCATAGTGTGTGTGTGTGTTAAGAGGATACTGCACTTTAGGAGGACACGTGCCCTGAAGACCCCTGACGGTCATTTTGAGTTTTTAAACAGTTTTTTATCTGAACAGCCATGACCCTGAAAGTTTTTTAGGGCTTTAGTAATTCTAATTTACATGCATTCAATACTGTTGCTATGCAACATAGCCACACATTCTGCTTACTGGCTGTAATTGAATAATACTATTAAGGTATTGATCATCACATTAGGGTTTATTATGTCCTTGAGGGCTTTGCTGATTTCTATGGCACCGCTCTTTAGGAATAAACCTTTCTGCTCTGTAGGGTTTATATTGAAGGGCAAATAACAAGTCAAACCTGTAAAACCATTTGCATTTTTCTTGTTTTGAGGTACAAATCTTCTCATGGCTAGAAATGGTGAGTGACTTGCAGGCTGAGTCTAAAAACACACCCTTCTCTTCTCTAGCTGCCCTCTTATAAGTCGTGGGTATCTGTCATTTCACAGCAATTACGCTGAGCCTAACACAGAGTGACAGACGCTCTTCCACCCCTGCATTTTTATTTCCTGTTCCGCCTGAAAAAGAGAAGATGAACGGCCATCAGATGAGCATTTCAAAACCCATCTGTCTCCTTATCTCCCCCTCTTTTTATTCTTTCTCCTTCTCTCTTTTTTCCCGCTGTTCTTCTTTCTCATCTTCATCCTCTGCTTGTCCGCCCATTTCAATGTTTTGCCGCTTCTGTCTTTAGCTTCTCTTCTTTCGCGTCTCAGCAAAGACCCGGCCCTTGTATGAAACTGTGAAGCTGCTGAATGCTTTGTATTTATTCTTTGACTTCAGCGATAGTCTTTCAATTGATTAGTCTCTTTGTGACCTTTTTTTAAACCCCACTGAAAAAAATAGGTATCTTTTAGTTTCGCTGTCAGAGCCACTGCGGGGGTGAACACACAGTCTGTTCCTGTCATCCATTTAATTGCGGTAAGAGTCAATGAGCTGGTCTCATTGTTCAGATCAATCTCAGTCCATTGCAGTCTCATCCAATGACTTGTCCTACCTCCATCTTTTTGCTTTGTCTGACTCTCTCACCACCTCCCCTTCTCTCTTCCCTGTGTCCTTTGTTTCCTAATGAAAATGCAATCAGAAGAAAGCATCTGAGGGGATGAAACTCAAATGTGTCTCCTTACAGTTTTTCAGGAGGAGGCAAAGAAAGCAGGGAAAGAAATAAGGAATTGATGAGCTGAGTAAGTGTGTGATCGAGTGAGTAAAGAGAGAATAGAGGAAGTGTTAGGAGACTGAAGCCCCTCCTGTCTAAGCTGTGACATCCTCTTAAACATGTGATTGGTCCCGCTCGTTTGGTTGCATTATGACATCTTCACCTCCTCACTGATGTTTGTGCAAGTTACTAGTTGTGTGCTTTGGATTTATAGCCTGCTGTTTAACACTGATCATGTTGATGCACATTTTTAAATCTCATTCTAAAAATCTGTGGTCTATTTCTTGACATGAATGATGTTTTAAAAGAATTGCTATATTAAAAAGAATATGATCTTTGTTTTGACTTTTGATATGTCGCTCAAATGATCTTGTTATAGAAATATAATGAAAAGTGTTATTGTTCTGAACTATTCTACACACATGTTGGTATTCACAGGACATGTGAACTGTCTGCTTACCTATTTTTGAGAATAAACATACAGGAAAAGGGATTGTGAAGGCTGTGGTCTTTTTATTTAGCCTAATCTTTCATTTCAGCATCGCAGCTACCCTTAAAAGGGAAAAAGATCACGCTTAGATACCGACATTTCTTTCTTAAAGTCCTTTGAAAGAGTTTCAATGCCTACGTATTATGAGACTTTATAGAAATAACAATTTAAAGGTGACCTATCATGCAAAATGCACTTTTGTACGTCTTTTATACATGAATATGTGTCCCCGGTGTTCCAGGGAACTCACCAAGTGTCAGAAAACACAACCCTCTCTATTTTCCTCCATACCCAAATCTCTTAAAAAGGGGCTGCAACTGATCTGATACAGACTGATCCAGATTTGAACACTTCTATGACGTCACAGAAGTGGTGCTACGGCTATTGGGCCAACTCCACCAATCAGGAGGAGACAGCCACGGACATTGACGTTTGAAAGCGCTGGAGACGCTGTAGTACATATGCCAGGCCTGTAGATGGTGCTGTTCTCACAGAATCAGCCCATGCAAAGACAGTGTTAAATTGAGCGAAATGAGGAATGGCTAAAATGCATGATCTGTTTGGTATTTTGAAAAATAAAAAGTATAAATATGCCTTATATAGGTATGGTCCTACACTATATTATTCAAATATAGCATGATAGGTCCAAGATTGCAGAAGTCCAACACAGCAACGGGATCATTGACACAAACATTACATAATAGGATGGGGAAAGAAATGTTGTATGCACATTAAATAACATCATCTGGAATACATTAAATGAATTTAAAACTCTTGGATTTGTCCATTTCCTATATACATTTGATTTGTAAATGTTGTACATGTAGGTTGAATGTAGAGGATCACTGCAAAGGCTACATGAGAAACATAACACCCCTACACATCTACAATGAGCCCATATAGGTGTTTTCTCTCAGCCTGGTTGGATCTCTTCTCAGGACTGTGTGGGTGTTCACCACTGGACTTCAAAATCTTTCTCACCTTGACTTTGCACCTGTGAAAGCAGGAGCATTTTATTTGTTATTATTACAGAGGGTTTTGTGAGATTACATAATTCCCTGCATAGCCCCACTCTACTTCTTCACCTGAGTGGAGGAGTGATCAGCCACAGTAAGGTAAAGCACAGGTTTGAACAATAAAATAAAGGAAGCCAGAATTCAGTTTAGCTGCTTTGAGTTCTGTGTTGCCTGCCTGGCTCACTGGCTCACAGGCTCACTGTCACACTGTCATTGTTTACCAGGGAATTGTAAATAAAACCATAGCCACTGTTAATGTTGTGTAAAGAGTGGTCAAAAACGCACAGATATGGTGAAAATGTGTTGTTAGGAATATGTCTGCTTCCTTAAAAATGATCCATATGGATTCTGGTGTCTCAGATTTCTAGGTACCCTTGTTACATGTCTTACCCTCCTTTCTCTTTCTTTCTTACTCCTGTATTTCAGCATCTCTATTGTCACCATATGTTTGTCTTCTATCAGGATTACTGTTTGAACTACAGCCTACAGGAGTATAAGGCATACCATATCTATAATCAAATAAAAACAAATAAGGAAACTTCTTGTTCTATCCTTTTGGATGTCTTTGAGGGTCCCTTAGTGTTTTTTAGGCCTCTGGGTGAGTTTCAGAGTGTGTGTTGAGCATGCTTTGTATGTGTGTGTGTGTGTGTGTGTGTGTGTGTGTGTGTGTGTGTGTGTGTGTGTGTGTGTGTGTGTGTGTGTGTGTGTGTGTGTGTGTGTGTGTGTGTGTGTGTGTGTGTGTGTGTGTGTGTGTGTGTGTGTGTGTGTGTGTGTGTGTGTGTGTGTGTGTGTGTGAGTGTGTGAGATGTGTGCGTGTGTGTCTGTGTGCAGTCTTGTGCATGTATCCAATTGTCACACTTCAGAAATAAGGTTTACTGTCGTTGACTTGGAGGTGACTTTTGGATTTGATCCGGTCGATGATGTGAAGTAAATCTGCTTTTGTCATTGTGTCACTTCGGCGCTGTACGAAAAACTTCTGAGAACTATTTCTGAGCTGACAAAAGTTTCTGGACTCTTCTGCCAAGCAAAATCCATTCAAAGAGTAATGTGGAGGTTAAATGGTTGACAGCGGGGAAAACTGGTATTTCTCAAATGCTGTAAAATGTCTTTTTGCATTTCCCCCTTTTTTCTTTTGGAGATAAGCTTTTTATCTGAAACCTTTATCTTAAACAGTGCTGTTGGCTGACAGGCTGTATACATTATGAATACAATTTCCCTACTGGCAGGGTTGTTTTATTCCACTTTATCTGATGATTGTTAGGAAATAAGACAGGTGACGGATCCATAGTCAATGTTAAATGGACATTTTTGAAATCGACAGATAAACCAGTACAGCAGTATGGCAGAAAGATAAGCACATTATGGACTCCATTTACTTTTATGTTAAATGGCATACAGTAAATCAATGGTTTAGCTTTTAAAGTTGTGGATAGTGTGTTTACAGTAAAGGCTACCAACACAAACAGCAGACATACTGTAGATAGAGCAACATTCGTCTTCATTTGGAGGGTATGGTCATGTGAGGCTTTTAGTTTGTCTCCACAATTATGAAGATAAAATAAATAATGAATACAAAGGGGGGGAAACAACTGTTATTACAGTGCAGGAGAGGAAGGATGCCTCAAGGACTTAATCAGAGTCCTCCCATATTTTTACAAATACATTTTTTCCCTCAATGACGATAAACAAACAACAAGCACATTCTGTAGCACACAAAAGCCTATATCTATAAACACAACATACAAAAACAGTAGAGACCAAAGCAATTCAGCCAATGACAAAGGGAAAGGAATCAAGACAGAGCAAGACAGATATCAGGGAGGCAATCAGGATGTGAGACGAGCAAACTAACACGTGTCAAAACGGTAACACTTACTGTATAAGATACACACTGTACAGACAAAGAAGTCTGACATTGATAGACATTTACAGAAGCGATGGAGGGATAGACTGATGCAGATGCCATACGACAGATGAGGAAATATGAGACAGTAGCTAAAAGAGCAGTCAATAAGAGAGAAACGAGAGAAGCAGCCTTCTTCTCTGAGATTATGAGCAGATTAGTTGACTCACACTCAGAGTTCTGGGGCAGTGCTTCAGGACAAAGCCAAGATAGAAACACAACGCACCATGGCAGAAAGTCAGGCTTGCCTAAACATTAAAGCAACCTAGATTTCTATACTGATCTTTAGATAGGATGCGAGACAGGAAAATACATGTGAAAATATATATGACACAGTTAGTACTACGCCATACCCTGTTATCTGTTCATTTATTTTGAGTAGATTTCTTACGGTCACTGTTCGAATGGGTGTTTATTTTAAAAGAAAAATAACCATTCAGGAATTGTCAGTCATATTTGACCCTTTGTAAGTCTGGGTTCTCTTGTGCATACACTGTTGTGACTATATATTATATAGTAGGAAGACATAGCCACATTTTAAATTATATCAACTGTCTATATCGCCTTTGCAATATCCCATTCAAAAGGTAATTGTGATTAAATAGTTCAAGGCGTGCTAATACAGAGGTAAATTATAATAAGGGGTCAATGAATGAATGAGACCACTACAACACTATTGTGAGCCATCTCTTTGTGCAAAACAGTTTGGCAATGTGATTAAGAATAGCCTTGGATGTGCACTATAAAGTAGGAGTACATACAAAATCAAATACACTGCATACTGTAGGACTTTTACTAAACGTTGGCTAACGTTGGCCTAATATCAGCCAGAAGTCGTGTTATGGTTCTGTGCTTTAAAAAGTCTACTTCCACGCTAAATATAAACAGGTTTTCTTCCCTTTTGATCCCCTGCTGGTGTGACATGAGGCTGGAGTTATTCTTTTAATTTCAGCAGGGGGCAGCAAATTCAAAACTACCATGACGGAACAAGCTTTAACACCAGGTGGAAATGAAAAGTGCATCTCTTGTGCAGCTGTGTGTGCTACTGCCTCTGCATTGTGGCTGGATAGGTTTGTGTGTGTGTGTGTGTGTGTGTGTGTGTGTGTGTGTGTGTGTGTGTGTGTGTGTGTGTGTGCATGTGTGTGTGTGTGTGTGTGTGTGTGTGTGTGTGTGTGTGCGTGCGTGGGTGTGTGTGTGTGTGTGTGTGTGTGTGTGTGTCAAAACAATACATTTGTGTCCTCAAGCCTAATGTGTGTATCTCTGTGTCATTATCGCTAAATTAATGGTTTGCATCCTCACAGTGCCTGACATGGCATCATGTAATATCAGGTGAATGTCATCATTCATGCACGCTTGATACAGTCAGCTTACTTCCCCCTCCGGAGGAAATGAAATACACAGAGCTCAATGTCATTGTTGGCATGTCTTTTCACATGCATTTCTTGACATGAGGCATGTTGTGCATGTAACTCCTTTATTGAGAGCTTGAATCATGTTTATCATGACCTCCTAGAATTTCACAGGCACACAACGTTGTCAAAAAGATAAAGAGATATAAAAAAGTGAATGATGAATAGTGGGGAATATATGGTTGAACAAAAACGAAAGGAAAAAAAAGGATGGGGAAAAGAAAATGGATAGGGAAGGGGCATGAGTGAGAGTAATCTGTAATGTAATGAAAGGAGGCAACACAGAGAAAATGGTTTCTATACCAGGTGAAAGAGACAGAGAACAGTGAGGCTGGACAGGAAATATGGAGGTCAGGAAACATCTTCCTCTTGCTTTACATGAACTAGCTAGAGATAGCTCGAAACAACATTTGAGATTACCTGGTCCTATTTTTCCAAAAATTAAAATATGTAGTAGGCTAGTAATACATAATCAGTGTATGAGTATGATTTGAAATCAATGGTTCACATGACAAGGAAGCTATATTGAAAGGAAATGAGACATTTAAACTCAATAAATAAGCTATGTTATCATGTAAACATGTGTGAGTCCTACTTGTCCAGTGTAGTAACACAATGTTGCATTTATTTGATGTCACTGGGTCACAAAATAATGAAGCTATGGAAAATAATTGAGACTTTTCCTTAAAAAAAAAGCAAAATGTTAATGAAAATATTCATATTTTTAAAGGGAAGCACAAAAATCCAATAAAAAGAAGTGTGTCCTTCTTGCCCAGTGTAGACACACAATGCTTTATTGTCCACATAAAAATAAATAAATTTTTCCAAAAGAAATGACGGACAGAGATTCCTTGCTTTATGACAAAATGTCTGCAAAATGAACTGCACATGCAGACTGTGTAACCATTAAAAAGAACCTCATGCATAATAACCTGTATGAATTCAGATAATTAGCCCTTTCTGTTTACTTGTCCTGTGCTGCCTCCATTAGTCCTCTACATTCATTAATTTGTACTGACATTATTCAAAGTCAATGAAAAGCTATTACACTGCATGATGAACCCTGACCTACACATCAAAATGTTCTCCGTATAATTATGTGTGTATGTGAGGGAGAGAGAGAGAGAGAGAGAGAGAGAGAGAGAGAGAGAGAGAGAGAGAGACTGTCGCAGGGCTAAGGAAGTCAAATGGGACCTGACTCGGCACCTTCTTTGAGTTCTCAGTTCATGGGTCAATAGAGAAGACGCCTGGGGACACTTCAGGCATCTTTCTTTCCTCCATTGCCCTCCCTCTCCTCTTCAGTGGGCAGCAAATGAAGTGTAGCCTGAAAAACTCAGCGTTACCACCATCTATCATCATCATTACCAGCATCTGTAATGAAAACAGGAAGTGATTAATAACTAACCAATAGAGCGGTTCAGAGAGTGTTTTTGCTTTACCTGATTTTGTGATTTTGTTTCCTCCCTTAAATTCAAGCCTTGAGCTTTGGTGCTCATGTACCAAATGTGCACCATATTTATTGTCATTTTAAAAATGAATGTTCTTTGATATACACATACAGTACATGTCAATTATTAGTTATTTAAGTCATTGTTTAACTGCTTTTCTTTTATTTCTATGTTTTCCTTTTACAGAATTAAGAATGTTTTCATATTTGGTTATTAGGTACCTTGAGTGGAACATATGGAAAATAAATCCCTATAAGCGTTGAAAGGGATACGATTTTTAGTTTTGAACCATTAAAGCCTTATCTCTTTCTCATCTATCAGTATACAGTTCTGCAAGACCAATTCTTGTGCAAGCCTCGGGTACCTCATGTTTTCATTATCCTTATCTATTCACCAAGGTGTTAGCTGCTTTGTCGGCGTCCTCACAATTTCATAGTTGATGCGAATTACTGTTAGAAAAGCAAGGACTTGATTTTCTACTTGTGTGCAGCTAGCATGGATTAATAACTGTGAAATGGCCGAGAGACTGCTGTGAAAGGTCAATCTTCACTCTGTGTGAATGTAGGAGGGAGAGAATTGAGGTGGGTCAGAGGAAGCGTGACTGGGGATCTGAGCATCTTTTAGAAAAAGCTATGTGTTTTTCATGCCTGGTTGAAATCTACAAACCTTAATATATTTTTTTCTGACGGCTTTCATTGTTCATTAACACACAGTCACATTAGTATTTTTTTGTCTTTAGTACCATAGGTAATTGAGGATCATGTATTTCTATTTTATGCTTCTGTTTGAATCAGGCATGACAAGTGAAGAGAAAACTTAATTCAAATCTGACTGGGTTAAAAAGAAAATGTATGAACAATAAATAATGTGTGTCATGAAGAAAATATATTACAAATGATGAGCACATGCATGACACGTGTGTGACCTACCTGTGTGTTGCAGTTATGATTTTTTTTTGTATTGCAGGGTGATTATACACACTTACATGCACACACACAAACAAACTGTGTTTGCTTAGTACACTCAATGAGTGGTCCATGCCCATTGGGTAGGCCCTGTGTTGCACGGTTCTGCAGTAATAGGTTTTGGCAGCTGTGTAATTTCTGTTGATTTAACCCTGACCTTGGAAAACTCTTCTTCTGCAGTGCAGGTGTCATTTGGAAGGCACACAAACACACACACACACACACACACACACACACACGCACACACACACACACACACGCACGCATGCACGCACGCACGCACGCACGCACGCGCGCGCGCGCACACACACACACACACACTCACACACACACACACACACACACACACACTCACAATGCATATTCCTTATACTGTATACAGTAGTACAGACAAGAGCCAAACAATCAAACGGGTAAAATAAGCATATTCAAAGTACACAGTAACACGCCATACATATTCATACTCACCAATCTGCACATGCATACCCACCAGCTCAGATTCATATATCAGCCCCTACCACCGCCATCTACCCACGTTCACACTCATGCACACATTTGGTGTTAATAGGTCACTGGCCAATGACAACGTTTCCAATTTCACTGTCAAGTAATGCTGACCGGTTGAATGGGTCACTGGTTAGGTGGGACACCAGCTCTGTGGTATTTCAGTAAGGGCTCGATGCAGTGGGAGGTTGTTATTATACCAGCAAAAGTGTTCCCACTGTTAAAAAAAACACTTTTCTAAGGGGAACTTTAAATAATTTATTTGACACCTAAAGAAATATTGACAATAAATAAATGGCTGGAATAACCTAAATGTTTTCAGATGATCGTCTCTAGCGTATACAATTTCAGACATCATTTCCTTCTCAAAGCTTTTGACTGCAAAGGGTCCAACGGAGGAGGTGGTCTCGAGCCTCGAGCTCTGCAACCAGACACTTCTTATAATGTTTGGTAAGAAAAATGTAGGCAAAGTATGTATTATGTGATACATTTATGTTTTAGCTTGACAACAAATGTTTAAGGAGGCTAAAAAAATAACAAATGGAATTTATATCGTGGAAATGAGCTTTGCTGAGACATTTTACCTCCATACAAACAGTGTCACAATCATTAGACAATCACTGTGCATGATGTAGGTATTTCATGGTATAGATTAGTTCATCAGGGCTGATTGCACGGCTCCCTTGGCTCTTTGCACCCTCCTAATATTGAACATTGCTACGCTTCTTTCCACTCATCACACGTTTTATGTCAATGACGACCAAAAAGTCAATACCCTCTTTCTTGTGGCACCTCCATTATCCCATCTTTCACTGCTTGAAAGCATCTGTGTGTGTGAGTTTCAGTGAGACCTGATCAATGGCAATAGTTGAAGAAGGAAGAGGAGTAAACACATCTTACACATATTTGTTCAGATAATAGTAGTTATATAAGAGCTATTGCACTTTCAGTTCTTATAAGGCATCGGATTCAATATATTTGATACATATATTTTTTATATTCTATAGAAAGTAGCAACACAACGAAACCAAAAAACGTTACGATTCAAGTGTGCAGATTAAACTACTTTTGATCTGATTTGTATTGTATACTGATGCAAATTTGATATGTAGATACTGTATTTACAACCCTAACATTCATCATTAAGTTCATAAATATGTCGATTTCCCCTCTGGCTGCCTTTACTGTTCTACAGTTTTCTTTCTGTCACCACTCATGTTCGATATTTGCATTAAAAGCTGTTACTGTCCATTGGATTTCAAGTCTTTAGCGCCAAGCGTTAATGGTGCTTTCCGGCAACATCGGACACATCTAGCTTTTAAATTCAATTTTTAACGTCCTTTCACACCAGAATGCTTTGGAGGGCATTCAACCCAGGGTGTGTTCATCATGACTTTCAGCTTTTCCTTATTTGGGGTTTGTTTCAGTATGCATATGCCATTATAGTTGGACCTATTTACTATTATAAGACCCAATACATATTTTCAAATATCTAAAGAATAATTTCCACATCTGACTCTGAAGACTAACAGACCACATGATCTGGATTCCAGTCACCAATTTCAAATTTGTGCACCAATTTCACTCAAAGCCTATTTCTGCCTTTTAACCATGCACAAGATCATTCACACACACACACACACACACACACACACACACACACACACACACACACACACACACACACACACACACACACACACACACACACACACACACACACACACACACACACACACACACACACACACACACACACACACACACACACACACACACACACACACACACACACACACACACACACACACACACACACACACACACACACACACAGATCAGCTGAAGGATTGATTGTGTTGTGGAGGTGGTGATGGGTAAAGAGGAAAGACAAGGTAGAATTAGACAGAGTGAGGAGAGAGAGAGGTAGAGAGAGGCAGAGATGATGCTATCTGTCCAAAAACACCTCTGGCTATACTAAAATGAATCTCCTCATCATGCCTGTGACCTCTAGCCCCTGTTGTAAAGCATGGGGTAATTGAGGTTAACAGTGTAATTTGACCTTTGAAGCAACGTTTTCTGCTAAACTGTGGAAATATTAGAAAAAGCAACCTTTTAAATATTCTTATCTATTGCCCCAGAAGGATTGTAATGTGAAGCAGGGTATTAAATCCACGCCACAGAGTGCAAACACCACATGGAGGGTAGATTAAATGTTTTTAACTAAAGTGTACCATATGCTGAGAATGTGCCCTCTCTCTCTCGCTCTCTTTTCCATCACATAAAAGAAGAGTTTTGTGTTTAAATGAGTTCCTCATTGCAAGTAAGTATGCATATCATCCAATGCGTCAAATTATTTCACCATCCCTCTTTCTCTCTCTCTCTCAAGAGGACATTATAAAATACTCTGTACATTCACCTTTCATATTCTCTGGAGAACGAATACAGAGCCCTGGAGCACAAAGCTAAAAGCACCACGATGCTCCGTAGACACACCATACACTCACAAGGACTGACAACCAATGGACCAAAAAAACACAGAAACACCCAGCCATGAATGTGTTGCACAAATACACATAAGCACACAGCCAGAAACACATCAGGCACCTTTCGGACCTTGCTCCTGCCACTCTTCCACCACTCCACAGCCACCGCTTAGAAAGGTCAGTATGTAAAGCCAGCGGCGGAAAATAAATGAAGTCGTTCCTTGGGGTGACATCTGTCTTGAGGTGTGGGTGTGTGCTGTGGTATGGGGTGTGTGTGTGTGTGTGTGTGTGTGTGTTCAGGTGTTTTTATTTCGTTTTTGTTTTTGTCTGAAGTCAATATAAACCATGTGTCAACTAAAAATAATAATGTCAAACTTTCCAACAAAAATGTCTATTTCAATGTAACAGAAAGTATTACTGATTTACTTGAGAAAAAATAAATTGAATACAAAAGAATGCCTTTTCTAACCACTAAACAATAGGTGGCGGTAATCCACCAGTCGGGTGCCATTAAAAAAAGTGCTGAATTTATTAACCAATCAAACTTTAAACCGTTAAATAATGTTGAAAACATGATGGGAATATGACATTCTTTTTGTTTTAGAAATTAAATTGAGCAAGTACATCTCTACACAATTCTTGTGTTTTTGAAAAAAACCTTTTTTTTTATTTCTTAGGTTTGTTATGCATATATGCTGATAGCACAGGTGGATGTGAACACACTCATTGGAATGTACACAAGAATATGAGCCTGACAGCAAGATTACAGGTTTACTTGATATCATATAATAGTATCACCTTTTGATTGATTGTTCAAGCTGGTCCAATGCTGCTTAACTGAAGACTCTGATTTATGAGGCGTGCACTGCAAACTTTTACAACCAGTCTCTCTTTTATTGTCATTCTTCTCTCACATTTTTCTGTCCCCTTTCTTCCCCTCTATTTACCTTTCAGTCACTCTCTCTTGCTCCCTCTTATTCTATCTCTATGTGTTTTCTTAATCTCTGTTTTTTTCTTTTTTTCACATCTTACTGTCCCTCTCTGACTGAAGTATCAAATCAAGTTATATCAAGGAGAATAGGTCTCTCATGCATTTAGCAATCTGATAAGAAACCACTCTAATTTCAGAATAAGTAACTATCCAAGTCTGATTTAACGTTATTTGAGGGGAAGAATTCTAACAAAATGTACTTTTTACTTTGCTTAATATATATTTCAAATATATCAATGATCGGAAATACTTTCAGTGGCCACCATGTTTGGATTTGCATAGCAACACTGCTGGTAAATTAACTTACATACTTATTTTGTCAAGCAAAATAAAGAACATGCACATTTTAAACCCTATGTAAAGGGTATGTATCCTGTCTTTTGAAGGATGAAACTCTAAAAAGAATCCAGCTAGTTGGAGATAGAAGCTTTCTGTCCACCCATTGTTTGTGCATAATCCAACCATTATCTGAACAAAATGAAGACAAGATGGTGCAAATGGTTTGCATGAGAGGGAAAGAGATGGGATTGATAGCCTGAAGATAGAGTGCCTCCCACAGTTGTGCTCAGCAGCCATAAAACCCTCATCCATACAGTACAACTACAGTAGAAAGTATGCATCAATGTATTTATATGTAAAACACTCTAAAGACCACTCGCACTGTAGAGAGCTGAGCTTTTCAAGGACATTTTCAGGGAATGTGAAACACTTCTGATATTATGTTTTTTTAACCAGCAGAAGGGATAGAGCAGGGGGAAATCACTCATTCCCAAGAGAAAGATCATTTTGGTAACTGACTGCTTCAAAAAGATAGGGTGTGTGTCAAAAAGAAGTCAAGCCAAAGTTAAAAATCATTCCAGACCAGCTTATTCTCGTCTTAACTTTTTTCAGTGGATTCAAATTTGAATTCAGAATAATTTTTGACCTCCATGAAAACGCAGTTTAACCTCAGTTACGCAATTTGAAGAGCAAACGTGCTCCCAGTCTCGGTGCAGTGAACTAGAGTGTGAGGAAATGTCTGTCTGCCAGGTCAGAGGAAGCAAACCTGAAGGGCTTCAAAGCTAGAGGAACTTCTCCTCCTCCAGAGTTTCCTTTCACACTTAATCCATTTCTCTTTCTTGCTTTGCATCTCCCCGTCTTCGTCTCTCTCGATATCCTTCCCCCCATTCACTCCTTCCTCCTTTTTCATCTTTCTGTGCCCAGCTCCCTGAGCTTCACTTTGTTTCTCTCCTTTTTCTCTCATCAGATGGTGAATCACATGATAACGTTTTTTCTATATTAGTAGAGTCCCGTCTGTCATATCACAACTCACCTACCCTTATCAAATCAGATTAATGAAGGTTAAAAGTCATGGGTAACAATGCCTTTAACAACATGCTTTCATAAAAAAATGGCATTAAATGCATAGTTCACTTCTTCATTTTCTCAATGCCTTTCACATACGTCCCTTGGGATGGAGAATAATTTATGGTGGTATAGCACATTGCCCACATTCCCTATGCCTAATGGGGTGTCAACATGGATAGGCTATTACCGTATAATGATGTGCTTTGTGATAACGAGTGGATTATTTGGTTTACTATGCCATGAGCGGCTGCACGGAAATAACACGAGGGGAAAAGAGAGGAGGCTAATTCGGTCCTAATTTGAGGCCTGAGGCCATCTTATCTGTTTTGTTCTTGCATGTATGAAGTGCCTCTCCTATCCTGTGAGTGCAATATGGTGAAAAGCTATTTTAGACCCTGTGGATGCAGTGGTAGCTTCACATCCTTTCAAATGTCCTCAGCACACAGTAAATAGTGGACCGGATATTTGTTCGGCTTAACTTTGCTCCACACTATCAGCAAGACACTTCCTTTATTTTTGGGGGATGTTATGTAATGTTAGTTTTGTCTTTCGGGTTCTTAGTATAGATTTTAAGTAGGGTAAATATAAAAACAAAAAATAACAACATATCTTGGTGTCAACAGTATATAGAATTAAGTATATATTACCATGTCTCTCTGACACATAGACGTATAGATGAACGATGCAAAAGTGTATCCAAAATACCCTAAAAACTGAAGTTGCCATCTAAGCTTTAGAGATTTAGAGTCTGCACATTAGCGATCGGAGGCTGGAGCTGTAATATAGAGGTCCTTCCCATACACATCCTCCTTGAAACATGTTTCCACAATTTAATCCGTAATAGTATAATTCTTATGTGAATCGATGTTCCCCTAACCCAGCCCTAATGGTGATTAGGGGTGATGTGTGCAAGTGTGATAGTGCCATAAAACCAAGGTTTGTTGTACATAAATGATTGCAGGCCACACTTCTCCTATTACATAGCCTGGCCGAAAATGGCAGAATGATGGCTATCTCTAATCTCAGGAAATATTTCATTTACGTTAATATGCTACAACGACATCACACACTGCGTCAGAGTTGGAGACAGCCATTGTATTAACCGCTCTCCTCGAGGCTATAACATATTTTGTAGCATCTGCAGAGAAGCAATGGTCCACAAGAATGAAAACATACAGATGCTGCTGACCACATTTATCTGATACTGTATATCCAGACATAGCTTGTAATATCCTGAACGGACAAATGGGTACTCGACTGTGACGGCTTGCCCTTTCACCGAATTGAGGTGAGGCTGTGTAATGAGGGGCGGGTTTATCAAGGCATTGTTTCATCAATCAAAGGTCTGAGCGAACAGACTGTAATATGTCAACAAATGTTTATGGATTTCCATTAAATATTAATTTACAGGATTTCATGAACCTTCACCCATTTGGGGTCATACTGGGTAAAATGACTAGAAAACACATTGATGCCAAACATGGTGCACATTCATGTCCCCTTCAGGATTAATTAAAAATGAATATCATTGTCTCATAAGTCTAAACTATAATCTGTGTTTGGTTCAAATCCAAAGACTCACAAATGTTATGTTAACAAACTAAGCTAGCTTTGAGCATGGATGAACACTCTCTTGTTATAGCACAGTTGCTTCTCTTTTACACGTATCTATAAATTACAATTCCATTTGTGTCTTTGTGATTTGTTGTTCTTTTTACACAGAATCAATGTTATTTATTCATTATAAATAACATTGCCCTGCTATAACCTCATTCCCCCACCTCACCTTGTGCTTTCATCAGTCCTGCACTTCATACATGTATGTCAGGCCGGATGTCTTGTTCCTCTGCTATTCTCCCTGTTTTGCCTTGGCCCTCTTTGTATTTTTCTGCAAGATGTCTCTTTTGTATTTCTGTGTAAGAATCTGTCTGTGTTTTCTGAGTCACTATAATGAGACTATTACAAACCACATATGCAAAGAGATTCCTAATCTTCAAGCTTCTGAACCCTGATAAAATGCAACCCAATACAAGTTATTCAAATAAAACATCTATTTTAGATTATAAAAAACCAATCCTCTGTTTGCGACTAGCAGTCATGCGGTAAGGCGACCTCTGTTTCTTAGCTCAAATATATCTAAGAATGTAGATGTCAATCCTTCAATATTCATTTTGAATCACAGCATACATCACATGACAAACTGACTAATGAAAAAATAGATTTTCGATCATTCTATAATTACATCAAAATTAATTCAGGGTGAAAGAGAGCAGAACGATCCTAAATGTCCAGCAGCAGCAACTCACTGTCAATCACTTAGTCGAAATTAGCATTGGAAAATTGATATTATGTCAAAATGGGCAACATTTAAATAGATTGTGGCCTTTTATAGCAAGCATAGATTCCACACTACAGGCTATAGGGTTATAGAAATGACATTACACTATAGCTCCAATCAGCACTGTAGTAACAAGGCTGCATTCTGGCTTTTGAACGATAAAAGAAGAAAAGGAAACATATGTTTCTTAATCAACAGAGCAATACAGATCCTACACCTGATATGGAGGAACTGAGTTATTTGTCAGTAGAGAATGAAGGAAAAGAGTCAGTTGTTAGCGGCACAGGAGGACACCCTAGGTGGGGCCTTAATGTTAAGTGAAAGAGAGAAAAATGTCAAAGGGGATCTATGGGGAACTTAAATATCTCCTTGCAAAATCAGCCTGAAGATGGGAGAGACACAGAAAGCATGCTAGCTCAGGGCTTCTCAAACTCCGGACCAATGTCCGGATCCGGACCGAACTGCAAATCAATCCGGACCGAACCCTGT